>NC_051162.1:165707360-165794860 GCF_013339745.2 Dermacentor silvarum | reverse complement strand
GTGTTGGAGGGGTGGGGGGGTCACTTGTGCTGCCAAATTTTCTTTGCTAGCAACCGATGTTCTCGCGCCAAAAAAAAAAAAGTAAGTCTGACTAGAAGGCTAGGCTGATGCTTGTGTAGTGTGGCTGTGTGTTTTGGGTGCCCTAACGCTGTATATCGCTTTGGAAGAACGAGAGCACCCAGAACCGTTCGAAAAGCTGTTCTCGGGGGGAGGGCTCGCGTTGGTTTTGATGGCACCTCCGTGGTGTTGTCGGGGCCCCTCGAGAGTACGCTTACAGCTGTTTTGAGAGGCCTTGTTCATTTACTTATTTATTTAGTTTTTATTTATTTAGTTATACATGCACACACACGCGCGCACATTCTACACACGCATTCTGTGGTATAGAATGTGTGTCTCCTATGCTATTCTATGGTTTAGGACACAGTCGTCAGCATATAACTTGATAGAAGAGTTAAATTTATCTGGAAGATCACTAATATATGTTATGAAGAGCAATGGACATGTATACTGAAACTTCCGAAACGCCAGATTTGACTGCACCGGGGTGTGAGGAACAACTATATATTAGCTACCGCATACTGAATGCGGTTAGCCAGGAAATATTATATCAACTCTAGGATGTTCGGGTCGATGCTTAATGTACTACGAGGGTTGATCGAGAAATAAGGTTCCCAAACAGCTCCAGCCGCACGGGAAGGTGCGAGGCGTGACGTCCCATCCGGCAGCATCGCTGTGCGCGGCTGCTCCCCCACTCTCGATTCCGCCCGGCCGCGCTTCGCTGCGCCGCTCAGTCTTGGCTCAGAAGCCGTCCGATATGAAGGTGCCCATTGTTGCTCCTGCCAAGTGTGAGATTCGTTCCGTAATTCACTTTTTTCACGCCAAAGGGACTTCACCCGTGGATATTCATCGTCAGTTGAGAGAGGTGTATGGCGGCAAGTCCGTCCAGCACGTCCGAAAATGGTGCAGGGAGTTTAGTGCCGGTCGGAAGGAGGTCCACGATGAAGAACGGAGTGCAAGGCCGCCAGTTTCGGAGGCGATTATCGAGATGGTCGAACGCAAAGTGCTTCAAAACAGGAGGATCACCGTCCGTGAACTTGTTGCTGCTGATACTCCGGATACTCGGATACTCGGATTTCTGGGAGTTCTTACGGTACAGTCGAAAGAGCTTTGACTGAAAAATTTGGGTATCACAATTGTTGTGCTCGATGGGTACCGCGTCTGTTGACAGCAGAACACAAGGAGAAACGCCTTGCCTGTGCTCGCCAGTTTCTTCGACAGTGTCAAGAAGATAAGGAATGATTGTTGGACTCCATTGTTACGGGAGACGAAACGGGCGTGTTTCATTTTACTCCCGAAACGAAACATAAGTCCAAACAATGGCGTCACTCGGGGTCACCATTCGCTAAGAAGTTCAAACAAACGCCTTCTGCTGGCAAAGTAATGGCCAGTGTGTTTTGGGATCGTAAGGGGACACTGCCGATCGATTTCGTGGAACCTGAGACAACAATCAACTCGGACATTTATTGTGCAACACTAAGAAAACTCAGGCGAGCTATCCAGGACCGCCGGCGAGGACGACTGACAGCCAGTGTAACGCCGCTTCACGACAACGCCCGACCTCACGTCTCCCGTCAAGCCCTCTTGCTTTTGCTTTTGCGATTTATGCACCTTTTGACAAACTTTGGGTGGACTGTCATGTCCCACCCATCGTACATGTACGTCCGGACCTCGCGCCTAGCTATTATCACTTGTTCCCCAAGTTCATGGAGCACTTGAGTGGCCAACGCTTCCGGGGCGACGATGAAGTCAAAGAAGAGGTGAAACGCTGCTTCAACGGGTTGGCGGCGGAGTTCTACGACATTGAGATACTGAAATAGGAGCACCGCGTTTACAGAAATGCGTAGAAAAAAGATGGCGATTATGTCGAAAGATAGAGCAAAGTGTCTTCTTTCCAACGATGTACATTGCTATGAGAACAAACAGTGTTGTCTATTTGTAACATTGATGGGAACCTTATTTCTGGATCAACCGTAAAAGTTTGACCGGATGCTGTCTGCTATTAAAATCGGTAGTTCTGTGGTTCGTGGAACGGGTTTCAAGGGCGTCTCCTCTGTCTCGGTTAACTTCTTATCGGTAACGTGTTGTTCCATAATAGCCAAAGTTCAGTTTATTGTCCTTAAATAGTATTACACAAGGGGCGAGTTTTACGTGTATTCCGATTTTTGCACATCGTTAAGCATATCCTAAGTGATCAGTCGTACGTTGTTGGGACAGTGACGGGCGAGTGATATGGCAACAGTGTCAGGCGCGAAAACTTGGTGCTTGCGGCGTGACTTGCTGCTTATTATTACTGATGCGCCGAGAGTTTCATGCTGCAGGTATAATGATGAGCGGTGCTTCAAAAGAAGTTAGCAAGAATGCTAGGAAAATACTGGAATTAGCCAAGTTTCCAGACGCTTGCTCGATGAACAATGGCCCCAAATACGGAAAAAAAAAAAAAAACAGACTTCGAAAGAGATGACGTCACGCTGAAATACCGGCGCCGGAGTTTCTGCGCGACATTCAAAAGTTCAACTTTGATGTACATTCCGTCTTCTAATAACCAACTTTTTTTTTTGCCGCTAACTTATCGAAAATTGTGGTTTGAAAGAGTACTTTATTAGTCTATAAACTAATTTAGTGTTTGTCCCCGCCGTAGCTTAGTGACTATGGCGCTTGCGCTGCCAATCTCGTGGTCGTGGGTTCAATCCCTGCCGCGGCAGCCGCATTTCAAAGGGGGTGAAAGAAAAAAGAAAGAAAGAAAGAAAGCTGCTCGTGTTCTTATATTTAGGTGCGCGTAAAAGAACTACATGGGGGTCAGAAGTAATCCGGAGTACCCCCCCCCCCCCCCTACTCTATAGGGCGTGCGCCAATTATATCGTGGTTTTGGCACGTAAAAATTGAGAAATTAATTCATTTAACGTCACGCCCCTTATTTTCGGTGTCATGCACATAGCTGGCTTGCGCGGTCCTCAGAGCTTCCTCTCACGTCTCCAAGCATCAGCCATGCATGCGTTTATTCTTGCATTTTCACGGGATTCTCTGTGCACGGCGCGCGCTTCTTTTCGTGGCGTAACAACTCCGATAGCTCCAGTCGTCCCCGTCCCGTCTAGATCGTCGGTTTTGGTTCGACAAGTTTGGTTGTTTATCTTGCGCACGAATTTTCTTTTTGTTTTTTTCTTCTTCGTGGGACTCTCTACGCAAGCCCTTCTGCGGACGCACGGTTGCGTATACCGTGGTTGTTGTTACCCCGTTAACGATGTTGGCCCGTCGGCCTCGGCAGTTGGAAGAGGCGGCGATCTGGGCGCGCTGTTACGCGCACCCGCACAGCTCGTCGCGCACCTTATTGCGAGTGAAAAAGAGTGGCGGCTATGCGCGGTGGTTTCCAAACGCCGCAGGCGTTGGGGCTGCGGTGGCATTCTGTGTATTAGCTGTTTTTTTCTGGTGTCGCGCCCTCTCGGCCGAACTGCATTGTCTCCGAACGATGCAGCCATGTGGTCTCTTTCGTAATGTTCGTTCGGTCGCTGTTTTCGGGGCCAGTTTGGTGCTCCGGGGTGCATTCGCTTAATCTTCTACTGTTTTTTTTTGTTTGTTTTTTTATCCCAGATGCGCTTGTAGTAGTCCCCGTCAGTATTTAGCTTTTGTTAAGGCGGCCGCATGCGCACGATAATTCGACGGACATTCGTTTCATCCTCAACTACGCTTCGAAGACGAGGTTGCTGCATTTATTTATTTATTTATTTATTTATTTATTTATTTATTTATTTATTTATTTATTTATTTATTTATTTATTTATTTATTTATTGTAATGATCCCAATGTTTAGTAGTACATTAGAGGGTAGGGGAGAAATATACGAGCAGAGTAAAAACAGGGTTCAAAGCAGGAATGCGTAATAGAAGACCAATGACAAGGCACAGAGAAGTTATAATAATGACAGAAGACAAATGCGAAGTTTAATATCTCATTGAGGAAGTTCATGCGCAAGCTAAAAACGCACTAAACGAAACCAAAATTAATTTTTTTTTTATGGGGTAAGGAACGGTCTATCGTCCACAAGTAATATAAAGGGTGTTTATATTACTTGTGCCATACTTTAAGTTATATAACTTGAGCCAAACTTTAAAAATATGCAAATGCCACGATAGAACCAAAGTAATGTTGTTCGCCGTCGCTTGCAGACACTCAGATTATTTCTTGTATTCCGCCAAATTAGATAGCCTTGATTAATTAATGAACGTGTCAATTATTATAATTAGATTAAAAGTGTCAATGAGAACAGTGTAGAGCAACGTGAAAAACTCCCGATACAGCTTTCTGTTGCTGAATACGGGCTACATTTGCTGTGCCGCACTATGTGGCAATATAAGTGTTTATCCGAGCGTGCAAGAAGCCCGCGAATGCACCCCAAGTGCCTCGAGCGGCCAGTCGCGCGGCAATTTTGCGTGTATTCGCGGGCTTCTTGACACTCCTTCACGAAAGAGTGACTGCCATCGCCTGGTCACTACTTTGGTCGTCCGTTTTAGTGAAAAACATTAAAACGCACGGCCAATAAACTAGTGACCAGGCGATGGCAGTCACTTTTTCTCTCGATGCATGGAGCGCGTTGCCAGAGTGTGCGTGTACAAGTTCTTGCGCAATCCGGGCGATACGCAAAGGCAGAGAAGAACGACGCTGACCATCGCAAGTATTTCACTCGTTGTGCAAGGGGTCCCAATATAACGTGCACATTCTGCGCGTATAACGGTGGCAGGGGAATATGAAAACGGGAGCGTACAGCAAATACTAGACAAAGGAGACTGGGCTTGTGTAAGCGACGCTTAGATTTGCTCGTTTGCCAGTGAGGAGAGAGATGCCCGATATGATGCGATATATAACGTCTCGTCCTCCTACTCTTCTCTAGTGACGCACGTCGCCCGCGGGAAACTTGTGATACTATAAATGCCTTGGAACACGAGTTTTGGAAACGTGGCGATCCGAAAGTTGTACGCAAAAAAAAAGTAAGGGAAAAAAGCAAAAAAAAAAAAAAGGCAACTGCAGTGAGGGAGGGTTAACGAAACGTACACATTTATAGCATTTGATTAAGCGCTTCACACGTATTTCAAGATGTGCGTTGGATCGACATGATTGTTATTTTCTCAGGCCTCCTCCCTCTGTGTGTCGATCGTTTCGGCCGCGCCAATAACATGTTCTGTGAACATCGGATGAGCAACTAGCAACCGATTTCGCTTGTGGACCGAATACCTAATCAGTCTAATAATTCTAAGGGCCGTACTTTGTAACGATTCATCTCATCTTCCGTTCTCCTCTGTGGCGGCGTATATACTGCCAATCCCGCGGTGGTAAGGGCGGAGTTCGAACCATTGACAAAGGGCTGAAGGAATTAAAAAAAATGAAACGCATCGTTGCAAGATATTACCGCTATATGTGTGCATGCAGGGGTGATATTCTGGACATTATAACGTACACGCGTGTCCAATTAACGGCACACGATTGTTCTCGCATTCCAACCCCATCCGAACGCGGCCGTGTTTAAACCAGCTGCGATTGTTAAACGCATGTGCCAACATGCGCCATTTGGGTAAAGCTTCTACACATCCGTGCTACAAATGTGAGAAACTGCGCGAAACGACGCGCCATGGTGGCCTATAGGCTCCCTTCAATGGTCAGGCGGCGCAGCGATCGGCTCAGCCATCAGCGCCGCCGTGTCAGTTCCGCGAAACACCGAGGCGGCCACTTCTACGAAGGCATGCTTCTGCGGCGCTCGTTTGAAACAAGTCGGGCGTTCAAAACTGTGGTTTTTAAGGCAATTGAAAACATTGAGGCCCATTTTCGACCACCGACACTCGACAAAGGACGTCAACTTTACGACAACAACCATATATATCGTGTCAAAAAAGTAAACCGGACGGACATCGCAGCAAAGTTCTTGTCACACCAAATAAAGCACGTTCACGACGTCGAACTCAAAGTAAGTTAACAAATAAATAATTTATTCCGCTTAAGTGGGCAAGTACGGCCGTAAACGTTTTTCAACTATCATTTGTAGCTTCAGTATACTTCGAGTGTGCCTTGTTCATCACATTTGTCGAGGTTTTGGCGAGTTGGAAGGTCACTTGAATGATTATGGAGCTTTTTTCTCCCTTGACAAAGTACCTCGAACATAGTCTGGTGTTGTCATTCGCGCTCCAGTGTGAGAGGTCATCACTGCTGAAACATAACAGAGAGCAATCAGCTGACACTCAACACCAAGACTGAATAAATATGTGTGCTAGCGTGCGCGAGAGAAGTGCTAATTTGCGAATACTCGATGTGTGCTGCGGTGCACTCCAGCCTTAGTTCTGTTCTAAACGCGAGAGAGCATCGGCATGAATGAGCCCGTTTTCAGCAGTCGCGTCTTGATCCAGGCGCAGAAAGGAGCTGCACGTTAACTTATTAATGCACAACAAGAACTACAGTGCGTACAAAGGCCCAACGCGGAGTGCTTACGAAGCTAGATTTGACACATAACAACGACTGCGCATTTGTTTCGGAGCGAGAATAGCTCAACAATTATCCAAACCAATTTACAAGAGCGGGAATCAGATCACGCGTGTTTATGCAGTTGTCGCTTTATTGTGCGTTTTCACGGATGCTGCCTTGTGTTTTTTTTTTTCTTTTTATCCTTTTTTTAAGTTTGCGTTTGCGTCTTAGTTCATCAGAAATTCGCAAGAGCGACTCTTGACGGGCCGAACCGCGACGATCCACCTTCAGCCGCCGGGTTTCTCCCCACAGTCTTGAAGGGAAGCGGCACAATTTGATGCCGACATCCCCTTCACGGTTGTCAAAATACCTAAAACAGCAGTATATGCGCATGTTCTTTTTGTTCACACTTCTTACGGAGGAGCTGCCGAGTGGTCGCGGTGAATCCATTGAAAAATTGGAAAAGGAAGCTTTTAGGCGCGCCTGAGCGCAGTACGGACCAAGGTGAAATGGCAGTGAGGGCCTACTCGCGGGTGCTCACCGCCGCTGCTAGGTGGCGCGACATGTACAGCCAAACTGCATTGCAGGGTGCCTATATAGTAGTATATATGGCATTGCGCTGGAGAACGCAAGATCGCGGGATCACTTGCCGGCCTCGGCGGTCGCATTTCAGTGGGGTCGAAATGCCAAAACGCCTGTGTATATATGCCGTGCGTTGGGCGCACTGTGAAGAACCCTCAGGTGGTCTAAATTGATCCGGAGTACCCCGGCCACTACGACTTGCCTCGTAATCACATCCTGGTTTTGCACGGAAAACCCTGCAGAATTATTTTTTTAGCCAAAGCAGCGCCTATAGAGGCGCTGTGCTCGACGCAGGTGGCGAGAGAGAATTACAATGAAGTTTTCATTGGTACCTCTGTTCGGCAATCATCGACGGGTGTTTCCTCCGGGGGGGGGGGGGGGGGTACTTTTACGGACAATGTAAAACTATCACACACACACACACACGCACACACACACACACACACACACACACACACACACACACACACACACACACACACGCACACACACACACACACACGCACATACACACACATACATACATACATACATACATACATACATACATACATACATACTATATATATATATATATATATATATATATATGAAAAGAGGTTATACTGGAGACTTGAACGCGAGCAGTCGCGGTGGAGGCGCCACCTGGTCATTAATGCTTTCGCAATTGGACATTAATGCTTTCGCATTCACAACTCGTAAGAAGTCCTTAGGTGTCCTCGGATGTGTTTTTTTGTATTATTATTTTTGTTTACACAAACGCTCGTTTACACGAAAACGTGTCGAAGGCATTGGGCTCAGACGAAGCGTCACGAGATGTATAGCCACGACCCCTTGTTGTTGCTGCCGAACATCACCTCTCCGGTAAATCGCAAACTGTAAGAAATTTTGCGGACAAGCTAAAGCTCTGTGACGTGTGGAACCGCCGCAGCCGAGTGGTTGTTTTATTGCGCTCTTCCCGTCACAAAAGAGGGACAAAACTGCGTTGTATAGGCACGAAACTTTTGGAATGCGGTCGGATCGCTACCACGAGTCGCCATGCACTTGTTCATATATAGGCATGCACGGAAGGGCCGCCCGAACCGTGCAGGCTGTGACGTACTGTTCTCCCGCGCGCTGCCTCCTACTCGCGGTATAACCACGCCTGTATATATATACACGGTGAGGCTCGTTAACGAGGCCCAACAGATGTATGTGTATATGAACGTGTGCTGCCGACCGTGAAAGTTTTGCGGCAGAGGGCTGTAACAACAACAACGAAGTCTGTCGCTGTCTGCCCCGCGTAGTTTGTCATTTGCAAGGGGCAGCGCCGACGAGTCGGGGAAGTCCTCGGGGCATGCGCTTATACTACGAGGCCCTTTTTTTTTTCTTTTTTTCCCCTACTGCTTTTGTGGTTCTCACGATCGATATTCGCAGTCGATGGCAGGCGAGTCTTGCGCGGAGTCATTTCAGCGATGCCCCTTTTACTGCGAGCTTTTAGTGACTGCGCGGAGACCTATATACAGTATATATCTTCTGTTGTGGCGCGAGCATTACATTGACCACGAGCCCGTGCTGTACTTTGAATTTTCTTTTTTCTTTCAGTTAGATATGTGTTAGTACCTTAACACTGCAAAGCATATGGAGCCCAGCAAATAGATCATATTTCACTTTTGGGGATAATAAGCAATATTGTTAACCTTTATTTCTTGCAGTAGAAGGTGCATTCGTCCCTAACATAATTAAATATTATATGAGCTTGGCATTTATTTTGTCTAAGAATGAACGTTTTCCCGCCAAATGGATGTACACGAAGTTTTGAAAGGGCCTGTTTAATGTTATTCGAGTCGCCGTTTAGTGTGGCTTTACTGCACCATTCAGCCTTAAATAATAATAATAACCAATATTTCATGTGTTCGTGTCAATGTTGCATATCCAGGCCGCATTTACAATACTACTTGCGTTAGAGGCTGGACAATCGGCAGGTACACAGGGTGTTTCACTTAACTTGAGCCAAAGTTTAAAATTATGCAAATGCCACGTAGCTCCAGAGAACCAGGATAATGTCGTTTGCCGTCGCTTGTAGATACTCAGAATTATTTTTTGCATTCCGCCTGATTACATAATTTGTCCTAATTAATTAATCGAATTCTCAATTATTACATGAAAGGTGTCAAAGAGCAAAATTGTAGAGCAACATGAAAACCTCCCGATACGGCTTTCCGGTGCTCAATACGTGCTACATAAAAGTGTTTTTCCGAGCGTGAAAGAAGCCCGCGAATACGCGCAAGGTGCCTCGAGCGGCCAGTCGCGCGTATTCGCGGGCTTCTTTCACGCTCGGAAAAACACTTTTATGTAGCACGTATTGAGCACCGGAAAGCCGTATCGGGAGGTTTTCATGTTGCTCTACAATTTTGCTCTTTGACACCTTTCATGTAATAATTGAGAATTCGATTAATTAATTAGGACAAATTATGTAATCAGGCGGAATGCAAAAAATAATTCTGAGTATCTCCAAGCAATTGTTAGCAACATTACCTTGGTTCTGCCCAGCTACGTGGCATTTCCATGTTTTTAAAGTTCGGCTCAAGTTAAATGAAACACCCTCTATACGACTGTGCGTTACTATGGCTTAGAAATACTATAATAATAATAATAATAATAATAATAATAATAATAATAATAATAATAATAATAATAATAATAGAGCAAGAAAAAGAAAACATTCTGTGCAGTGACGTTCAATGCAGGTTTCGCGTGTATCCGCTCATTCAAAGGCCGGCGCGTAATGGCCTGCTATATTTTGTTACACCCTCCCTCTCATTCCGTCTGCGGTTGTGGGTGCGCGATTCCGCGCGTGTACTAGCTGAGCGACGATGTCGACTGCGCCGCCGGCGACATCGACGGCGTCGGCGGCGGCCTTGGCGCGCGCGCAGCTGCAGTTGGTCGCGACGGGCCGAGATTGGATTGTCCGCTCAGGCGTCGCCGCGCTGTCCGGCGGCTTTGGCTTTCCTGCTCAGCATCTCTCTCTCCCTACTACTGCCCTTTGTCTTCAATCTCCGCTTTCTCCCTCACCCCTCCTCCGTCCCTTTTTGATGGTCTCGTTTCTTCGGTACTGTTTTTGTGTCGTTTATCGTTTTCACTGTGTGTGTGTGCAGCCGTCATTATTTTTTCCCCCTGCCTCGAGTAGAGAGATGCGGCTGGGGTTCGGACAAACACTCCCGAGTTATGGATTCGGAACTGTTGGGAGGGGGGGGGGGGGGGATAAGAAACAAAAATGAAGATGCTTCCAGACTTCAGGGATGTCTCTGAACTCATTTACTGCGACGCCAAGAGGTCCTCGTGACAGACACCGACCGCGCCGTCGTCTCTCAAGAGTATCTTTGAAATGCGGACGTCGTCTGCGTGTCCGCTGTACAGTGTTGCATGTTGTTGCCTCCGAAGTACAGGCGCACACACCACCACACCCTGCTTAGTGCCAGAGTCCTTTATTATATATATATATATATATATATATATATATATATAGTCGAGCTCGAATATGACGGATATGAAAGGGATGACAAAAAAGTTCTCCTCAAGAAACTTCTATGAGAAAACTTGTAGCTGCAATTTGGAGCGGCGTCGCTTCGAAGGCATTTAGCCATCGGTATCGGGAGGGTACCTTGCACGGGTAATCCGACGAGCTGCCTGCGTAATCTTTCCTATATGCTGCAGTGTTTCAGGGTAGCCCGAAAGAAGCGGTGCATTTGTGTGTACACCACTAACCGTGCAGTCCTTTACTTTAGCTGGAAGCATGCGCACCTTTTGTTCTATTTCGTTGACTATTGCATCGTTGGTGTGCTAAGGAGTTCTAGTGGGCCGCGACAAGTGCTTGTGTTGAAGCGCATGCCACATTACTGGTGTGTTTGGTCACTGATAACAGCAATTGTACTGAACTCTTCTTAAATAATGTATACTTCCAGCAGTGGTGCGTGCAATGCCAAATCAAGCGTGAACAGTCGAACTGCCCGTCGGTATGAATTGTATCGCGCCACAGATATCGACAAAGCAGTTATCATGCTTACTGATAATGTAAAACGTGCTTTGGAAGCCTTCATTCCCTGCAAAGTGTTTCATCCTTCGTGGTTTTCTAATTACGCGGTTTACTTCGTCAAAAAGCTAAAGTACCCCAGGAAGGTTCAAGAAAGCATAATCGTCGAGGTGGTACGAAAAATTTAACTCGCGAAGCCAGGGGAAAAGCGTAATGCGTAGAGACAGTGATACATACGTTAAGTTTGTCGAAGAGCGCGTAAAATGCGATCGTGAACGTTTCTTAACCTATGATGCAAAAGATTGCAGTTCTGAGCAGGCTGAGATTAATGTCATAAATTTATCATCCTTCTCGTGACATTCTCAGACGCTGCGTCGCAGTGTCGCCAATGCTTTCGCTGAACATTTCCCCCCCGGTTTTCTTGAATACTGCGCATGCTCATGTAGCTCTGGCGACCGGCTGTATAGTTCCAGTGACCATTTGAACATTTCATATTTTTCAGAACGTTATGTCACGGCTTCCGTAGGTAAGTTGAAACTGAAGCATTCTCTTGCATTCGACCGAATGTCAAGTTTTGTTATCATAGGCTGCGCTTCTATTTTTGTTCTTCCCCTTACGCGCATATTTATTCTTGCTTTGCGTATGAGTGCGTTTCCTTCTTGTTCGAAGAATGCAATAGTTGTGCCAATTCGTAAAAGTGGCAGCATGAGCGACATCAGAAATTATCGCCCCGTGTCCCTCTTGTCTTCGTTTGCAAAAGTGTTTCAAATAGCTATGTTTACACATATGTCGTGTTTCTTTAAGCATAACATTTATATATGCCAACATGATTTTGTTGATGGTGGGTTTATGGAAACAAACATTGTTTCTTTTCTTGGTACTGCGGAACCCGCTGTTGCCAACCGGAGACAGTTAGACATGGTATACTTCGATCTGCCAAAATAATTTGATGTTGTTTCTCATGACCTTCTTGTCCATAAACTCTTGAGTTACGGCGTTAGTTCCAGTCTGTGCACGCTGATTAAAGACTACCTGTCCTCTCAGTTAAATTACGTTCGCGTTACTGCAAAGTAATATTTGCCTAATGAATCAACTTCCGGTGTTTCGCAACGGTCTATCTTAGGCCCATTACTTTTCGATATCTTTGTGAATAATCTTGAAGAATGTTTGCGTCATTCGCGTCTCCTTTTTTTACGCTAACGATATTAATTCTTACCGTGAAATGTAATCGGCACAGGATTGTAAATTATTACAGGAAGATGTGAATTCTGTGTGCGGAGTGGTGTGCTTCCTACTTTTGCGTATTAATCCAACTAATACACTTGTTTCTTTTAGTCGCAAACTGTCCGCTTTATCATATGAATACTCACTTGATAACATTCCTTTGAAAAGAGCGAGTTGTACGCGCGACTTGGGAATATTGATTGACTCCCGACTAACTATCGAAGAACATTTTTCTAGCATTGTCAATGCATCCTACAGGAACTTAGGTCTCATATCAGGAATGACAAAGAAGTTTACGAATGTCAGCTGCGTTGCTCTCTTGTATTGTTCTTCTGTTCGCACCTAATTGTTTGCAAGCTCTCTTGTATGGAATTGTATTAATTTGACCAATGATGGCTAAAATTGAATGTGTTCAGCGACGTTTCGTTCGTATCCTGTACGATTGATTTCTGCTACGCCGCGTATTTTATGCCTATGAGCATGTGTACTGCGCGTGTTTAATGTTAGACCTCGTGAAATAAGGCGAAAATATCGTCATTACATATTCTTCTATAAACTAATTCACAACCACTTTTCCCGTCCGTGGTAACTGTCGGCTGTGAGGTTCTGCGCGCCTCGCCTAAACTTGCGTAATCCCAGCATTTTCTACGTGAATTCAGCTTGCACTTCTAAACGCTATGACACGCCTTGTAGCACAACAAGCAACCTTGCGTTATTACCTTGATATTTTCAGCCCCTGTATTTGCTCTTTATCTGACTTGTGTGTTTGATTTAATTCAATTTGTTTTCTTGCATCTTGTACCACTGTTCTTCCAGGTTTTCTTCTGTTCGTTTTGTAACACAGGTGCACCACTATTAAGAGGAAGCTTTAGCTGGGGCCCAACTCCTACGCGGCCTATTCAAATACATGTAAAACGCGGAAACGCTTTTCTGAGCTAACCCCAGCTGGACC
The DNA here is from genome assembly GCF_013339745.2 of Dermacentor silvarum. Classification (NCBI taxonomy): domain Eukaryota; kingdom Metazoa; phylum Arthropoda; class Arachnida; order Ixodida; family Ixodidae; genus Dermacentor; species Dermacentor silvarum. The sequence continues at coordinate 165,781,589 of NC_051162.1, read as the reverse complement.
GATTTTAGTTACATTTGTTGCATTTCAGAGGGAAAGCTAAATTCTAGTGACTGTTGGAAGTGGAATTTAGATTTAGGGTCTAAATTTTTTTAACAAATTTTCAAATATTCGAAAGTTCGAAAAAAATTAGAGGCACGACGTTTACAAATTGATAGCTTTGCATCAAGAGCAGTTATCGCGGTTCTGTTAACGGCATCCATTGCAACATTCACAGCGGACAAATTCGATATATCAATTTATATCATACGTGAATTCCTTACGTTGTGTCCGAGGGTTCTGCAAAAGCTGTATTTTCATATCACTATATATATATTTTTAGATTCGTGTGGAATGTATTTTTCCCGCTTTAGATGTACTATTAGATGCAATTCACAAAATTGTGATATAATTTTTCATTGCTGAGTTGTAGAGTTGTAAAATGGATAGTTTCGTTTTCGGAAAATGTTCCATATTTGCACATTTTTGTTTATAAAAAATTGATGACCTAAATGAAAAATTCGAAACCAACAGTCACTAGATTTTAAGTTTCTTTTTTTCTTTTCAATGCAGCAAACCTCGTCAAATTTGGTGCAGTTGTTGCCGAGAAAAACGAATTCTCCTTTTACATTTATATAGAGAGGAGTACGCGACCTAAAGCTTCCTCTTGAGGCGTAGCGCTGTCCTTGGCCGCTTTCAGAAATAAGTGAAACGAAATGTAACACTGTACAACCGAGCACTCAATTTCAATACACCAGTCCATAATGAAGCGCACAGATCTGTTAAGCGGCAACCTGGCTGTCACACCTCCCCGTCGATCGACGTGTATCGGTCCGCTCCACCCCCGGAACTCTGGGACACCCTATGGCCATTCCTCATGGCGCACTTGAACCCCACGAAAGGGGCCGGCGAGGCTCCGCCGCTAGCTGGGAACGACGCGAGCGCTACCGGTGATTCGGACTATAAGAGTCGTCGAAATAACGTTCTTATTGCGTAAGCATTCTTTGGCGAGCACCCCGCGGCACCGTCACTCGAAAAGTTGAATGCCTTGCATTTGCAGAAGCATCCGTAATTTCCAAAAGTTACGACATTTATTCGTCACGATAGTGTAAATGTAGATGATTATCCGTAGCTTATAAGCGATAAGGAACAATTTAAAAAAAAATTGATCACGGAAAATACCAATAGGGGGATACATAGGCCTCTATAGTAAATGCATGGGGAAGTAGGGGTAGGCCAACTTGAAATTAGTGTTTTTCTCTCTCTCTCTCTTTCACTTTCTCTGTCTCTACGGCCGTACTCTCCTATTCCCGAGAACACGCAAATGTCCTTTGCTGTAACGACGTCAGAAAAGTGGGCAGCGCGTGCGAAGGGACACATCTGTAGCGCTGCACTGCCGATCCGGGCAGCATTGCGTGTGTAGCGTGCGTTGGAAAATGTGGCCCGACTATTACTAACTGAATGAACAAGCGTGGTGTGAGCGCGCACAAACAAACATGAATAGCTCACACTGAATGACTGCAGACAACGACCGTCAAAACTCTGGCAGCAAGCGGATACGCCGCAGCGGCGAACGTACGTGCGGTCTATCGCTTCAACGGAAACTGAGCATATAAAGGTCAGAGCCGTGTGGAGATAAGAGACGGTGCGAGCGAGCGACGATCGCGGTTGTTGGCAGCGTAGAAGTGCGCCCCCCCCCCCCCCCCCCCGCTCCCTCCGGCGCTGGCTTACCGCTTCCTTGCTTGCGCGTGGGAGAGATAAGAGACTGTGCGGACGAGCGACGAGCGCGGTTGTTGGCAGAGAAGTGCCCCCCCCCCCCCCCCCCCCCCTGCTTCCTCCGGCGCTGGCTTTCCGCTTCCTTACTAAATGTACTATCTGCATCAAAAAAAAAAATAATAAATAAAAGCGATAAAGGCAGAACAGGCTACGAAAGAGGCTGAAAATAGCTCGCCCGTGGCACGCCTGTCATCTCGCGGAAGTGCGGCGGTTGCCACCTGAGAACGCGTCGAAGTGAAACAAAACAGTCGTAGGCTAAGGAAGCTTTACGATGGGGCAAGGTACACGACAGAGCATCCTAAGGGCTTGTTTCTCTCCTTTCTTTCGGCGTTTTCGCCTCCTTTTGTTCGCAGGGGCGGAGAAGATGTTCGCGTCTTCCCGACGCGAGACATCATCTGGGCTGTCAAATCCGACCGTCCGCGCGCACGTCCGACAGTTTATCTTTTTTTCTTTCAACCTTTTTTTTTTTTCTATAGCTGTCTGTAGTAGCAACGAGAGAGTCATTGTGGCAGCTGCCACGAAAGTCCGAAGAAAGCATCTCTTCTTGTTTTCTTTGTCGACGGCCGTTGACGGACGTTGGCTCGATCTACCGTATTTATTGGACTCTAAGCCGCTACGTTTACCCGCCGTGGTGCGTGCGTGACTGAAGTTAAATTCGAGTGGCTGGCAGGGTACAGATTTCTTATTTACGTCGTCCATTAAAAAAGAAATGTTGAAAATTGCTGCATTCAGAAAGAACTCGCGCAACTCATTACTTAGCTACAAAAAAGGATATCACGATTTTGTAACTGCTCCTAACATGTGATCTAAAGCGGACAAAATTGATGTTATATGCGCTGTGCTGAAATACGGTGCGCCACTAATTTGTGAGTAAGGCTTTTGGAAAACCCTTGCAGACTCTGTAAGAATTGCGCGTCAGCTGTTAATGTGTACTGTGGGGCCGGCCGTTCACGTGGCAGAGGTAAACACACACACACACGCGCACGCACGCACGCACGCACGCACGCACGCACGCACGCACGCACGCACAGACACACACACACGCACGCACGCACGCACAGACAGACAGACAGACAGACAGACAGACAGACTATATAGGTGCCGCGAGTGGCCCGTCGCGCGGCAATTTTGCGTGTATTCGCGTGCTTCTTTCACGCTCGGAAAAACACTTTTATGTAGCACGTATTGAGCACCGGAAAGTTTCTCATGTTGCTCTACAGTTTTCTCATTGACACTTTTCATCTAATTATAATATTTGAGAAGTTGCCTAATTAATACTAATTATGTAATTAGGCGGAATGCAAGAAATACTCCGAGTATCTCCAAGCCACGGCAAACAGCGCTACCTCGGTTCTGTCCAGCCACGTGGCATTTGCATATTTTAAAATCTTTCTGCATGATAGCTGGGACACCCTGTATATATGCATGGACAGAGCGAGCGAGAGTGCGAGCGCAGACGAACTGCCGGTGTTCTGCTCTCAGTCACCGTCAGTTATTGCACTTCGCTCCACGAAAAGGCGGGACGTTTGTTAAGTGAGTTAACATCACTTAGCAATGTGCTTCACCCAATTTAACCCTTTAAGACGCTGTGTACACAATTGTGTGCGCCAAGACAGTGCGTCAACAGCGGTAGCATTGATGAAAGCAAAGGTACTTAAGATGTGTCGCACGCACATTGAAACTGTTCCGATTGGAATAGTGTTGGAAGTTTGGATAGCAGGTTCAAAATGTTTTTAGTAAAACGATTGGGAAGGTAGACGGTTGGGCGCACTTGCTCGGTGCGAGTTTGTCGTTGTATGTAGCGGGGTACTCCTTTCAACGTTTTTTGCATCGGGCATACTTTTCAAGTGCCTGGATGGGTGCTTCTTCGAGCCTGCTATACTTTCTCGCACATAATGTTCCTGTAATGAGCTTTCGCATGGAATCCATGTTCTTATGAACTTGACAAAACTCGTTAAAGAATTGTGAATTCTTAACCTGCCGCTGTATGCTTTATTCTTTTTTTTTATGATTCCGAATATTCAATAGATGCGGTGAAAGTAAGTTTTCGCTCAATTCGGGACCTCAGAGATGTGCGACGTTATGCTAATTCCATTTCTCTCGCATTCGCCGGTAAATCGCCGCTGGATTTTTTAAGCCTATGAATTTTCGGGAATTTTCGTTGATAATTTTACGGTAGCCTAATTGAAATTCTGTTACTTCTAGTCACCAGAATATAACTTTCTTTCGCGCATGCAACACGTTTGATTCCAGTGAGATGAGTGGTTCTGTTATAAAATTATTTTTTGTGCTTTACATGTAATTGGATAGGGAGGTCGTAGCTGAAGCTTCCTCTTTAACCCCCCCCCCCCCCCCCAAAAAAAAAAAAAAAATCGAGAGAGAGAAGAAAATGCGTAGTGTTGATGACCGGCTTCCTGCTTAATGTGCCACGGTATTTTCACTAATTTTAAAGGTCACTAGGTTGGCGGGGATGCGGTGTAAAATCGCCGTCGGTGTTTCCATTTACAAAGAAAGAAAGAAAAGAAATCTGTAACATTCTGTGTTTTCATTGCCTATCGCTTGCACCAGATGTGTCGGCTTCTCGGAATTCGCGCTTGCGGCAGGCTGATTGATGAAACTTGCGGTGTGCGAGCTCCCATAATCGCCCCGGAATAAATGGCACTTTTTTTGTTTATTTCTTTGTTTTCTACCAGCGCTGATATAGCGCTGCAGCTGACGTGGAAACATGGCGAAATAAAGATTTCGCAGAAAACGACTAAAGCGAACGTTTTCTCTAAAAAAGAAACTTTTGAGGTTAGGTTGTGCGATCTATATTCTTGTAGTGTGGGTGAGCTTCTCTGCGCCTTGAGCTGACAGCTGCGAGCATTAAGGATTTGCAGCTTTATTACTTTTTACAGCTTCTTCTGGGTAAAGAGCTCAATTGCGGAGTGTTCACTTAAGACATTGCTTGCGCTCGGCAGCGAATCTTGTAACCTTGCGACAAGGAAGGGGACAAAAAAAAAAAAAAAAAAACACCGACGCGAAAACATGTCTAGACTGATAAGATGCTCTTCCGAAACTATATTTTGATTGATTTTCCTGCAAGCGGTTGATTATTGCTGCGGAAACCTTGCCGTGGTGGCTTAGCGGCCGTGGTGGAACGCTGCTGAGCACGAGGTCGCGGGATTGAATCCCGGCCACTGCAGCGTCGCATTTCGATGTGGGCGAAATGCAAAAACGCCCGTGTCGCCATGCATGTTAAAGATTCCCAGGTGAGCAAAATTTATCCGGAGTCCCCCACTACGGCGTGATCATAATCACGTGAAACCCCAGAATAATTTTTCTTTATTGCTGCTGGAAACTGATGGCTGACCTTTCATTTCTTTTCTTCTTTTCTAAATTTTATTTTTCACATCTAAACCGGTGCGGCGGTTACATTACTACGACGTCACAGATTTCGGTTAAGGTCCCGTGTCTTCCTTCGGTTGACTTTCGTTCCCTTAAAGCGTTAGAATGCGAGGTCGTCATTCTTTACTGGTCAGCATGTAAGTGCTGGCCGTCAGCGTCCGGGACGACACGGCCTGAGCTGACCGTGGAAATATTGGACGGTATTTTTCACCCGCGTTTCGTCTTGGTGCTTTTTCTCGCTTACTGAACTCTCTTACGGCATCTTCGGTTGGTCGTTTCAAAGCACTCTATAGACCGCTCTCGCGAGCACCCTTGTCTACGGCTTGTCGAAAGGGAGCGCGCTGCTTGCGTTCGGCTTGTTCTTTTCTATCGCTCATACTCTGTCAGTTTCTCATACCTTGTCTGACATTCTTGACAAAGTTATTCCTCGGAATTTAGAGAATGACAGCCCACGAACAAATGTCATGAAACAGAACAGCGACAGCGCATGCATTTTATGGTAAATCTTCTCAGACTGAAATATTAAAAGTGCATAGGAATAACGGAAACCTGAAAATGATGTGATTTTTTTTTTTTTTTTGGCGCGGCTGTGCACTACCTCCGGGATCGGCCCAAGCAAGTGGCCGCGTTTCTACCAGAATGCTCGCCTTCGGGCATAGCGTTCGCCGCCAGCGTTTCCCGCTAAACATTACTGTTACATAAGCTGCACTTGCCGAGAAGCGTGAGAAGCAGTCAGGGATTTTTGAATGCTATCGCGTTCCACTCTTAAAAGGCGAAGCTTAAGCGTCCTCCAAATTTTCCGAGTCAACTATTTCTCCCTGCACGCACATTAAAGTCATTTTGTTCTAATGTGTTCTGCGAATATCAAGCTTGGTAACCAAGAATTTGACCGGGAATGTATTCTGAGAGCAGTACGTACCGAGGAAGAAAATGGTGTGTTTTCGTCCTGTAACCGAAGCCGTGCTTGCCGTGTGCCAGCTAGAGCACTGCACGGGCTCGGGCTTACCCGAAAGCCCGGGCCGGGCCCGGTAGAACAGTTTTTTCACGGGCTCGGGCCGGGCTCGGGCACGGCATGTGCTTTTTGACCCTGGCCCGGGCCGGGCTCGGGCTTTCTGGTGGTGTGCATGTAACGTGCAGCGAGTTATTCTCGGGCGTCTCAACTCTGAAAAACATTTATTTTTTCGGTCTCGGGCTGGGTTCGGGCCGGTTTCAAGTCGGGCTTGGGCCTAAGATAAAGGGGTGGCGGGCCGGGCGGGTAACGTAGATTATTTCCGGGCCCGGGCCGGGCCCGCGTCTTGCCATAAAAGTTTTGATCGGGCTCGGGCGGGCCGCCCAACGTAAAAATTGGCCCGTGCAGTGCTCTAGTGCCAGCCACCCTTATAAATCATGCGGGCTCTTCTGTGCTTCCGAATCTCGCCGGCAAGCTGTCTGCCTGACTCCGCGCATCGCGCGCTGTATTACTTTAGAAAGAAAGTCGCAGTGTCGCGCGAAAGGCGAGGCATCGATTGCGATTGCAAATTAGTGGACATCTATACGAAGTAAGGATAGTAGCCTTTATCGGCCGTATAAGCTTGTGAAAATGGACATACTAAATTAGCAAGTATGGTGTCACGCGCGCACAACCTAACGTGAACGCACCTCACTCGATGACCGCGGAAACTCGCTGTCAAAACGCTGGAGTGAGTAAGCGCAGCAGCAGCAGCGAGCGAATTGACCTTCATGCGGCCGCTCGCATCAATGCTAACTAAGCTGCGAAAACACAGCGCTGAGCGGACTTCGTCCCCGCCGCAGATGGTTTTAAAGATACAGCCGTCCGGGCGGGCGCGCGCGTCGTAGAACCCCCCTCCCCTACCTTCTTCCAGATCGTTGCGCGCGACTGGAAGACGGTTGCTTCCTTCCTTAGCGTGTGCGAGATTGAGCCGCGATCCCCGGCTCACCCTCGCAAGCTTTCACTCGCCTATGCAGCATACGGCTCGCGGCGACGATTTCATCGCCCTTGGACTTTATACGGAACCTCACGGCGACGGCAGGAATGCGCCTGGAATGTCCACATAATTGCTATCGCAATAATAAAGTCGGTGTTGCACAGAGTAGTTCGTTTTTCAGCTCTCCTAAGTGGGCGTGGTGCCCTTGCACAGACACCGCTCAATATCTCGATATCTAAGAGTGAGCATATTCTTTCAGCGCGTCGCGTGCGTCTGGTTGATCGATGGCGTATTCGCGGCCTCTGTCATCAGGTCGTTTTATCCACGTCAACGGCCCTTCCCGTCGAGTTATTTTACGGTTCTTCATTTTGTAAAGCTTTATGTCCGGGTGTCAGGTAAACCACGCTTAGAAAATCGTACCGCATAAAATTTTAGGAGCACGAAAGCTAGCAAAACGTGTTTCCTCGGAGCTTCGCTATCGTTACACCTGTATTGCGCTGTACGCTGTTGGCTGCACACCGCGTGGCACATGGGGACACCTCCGATTGTTGTCTCACCTGAGTGATTTTGTCACCGGCACCTTATCAGAGTTCGAGGCTAGACGTGCAATGATGACACGTTCTACGTATGTTACGCGTCATGAATGATCGGACTTGACTTAAGCCGATCGCGGGTAGCGCTGTGGCAGCGCCTCTAGGCCCGTCGCCGTTCGATATTACGGCTATATACATATATCGAAGCTTAGTAGCTACACGCTAATAAGCTTGGCAATCGCGAAAACATGTTGAGACCTCGCAGGAAAACTCGAAATCTTGCCACTCGTCAACAGCACGTTCGCCGTGCCTCCTCCAGCGCGATCCAATGTACCAGCATGGCGCCGGACGATAGACGGCGCTGTGATCGCAAAATGGCGGCGCCCTTCATAAAACGCTCTGTGGGACACCCCGTAGACGCACACTACATAACGAATCCGCCTAATTGGCTCCGTAACGGAACGTGGCAATTAAGCGTTCTACCATGGTGCTTCTATAATTTCGATGAAAAACACTGAGAGAGCGTGGTTCTACGTTGTGCGCACGCGCACTAGTGTTTCCGCTAGCGTTTGATGGAGCGGCCGTGTACAAACTATTTAAGATACACCGGTCTCAACATGGCTGATGGTAAACGCTCTGCTACAACTCCCTAATAGCTTACTCGAAGTGTTCGGCAATTCGCTCGCATGGACAGTCATTGTTCAATAAAACTTGTTGCTGGGCGAGCTGGTTCATACTTCGAGGAAAACAATTATACTGCGCAAGAATCAAACAAGGACGAAGTGAGGGACACGGACAAGCGCTATCTTTCAACTCAAGTGTTGAAACCCAAGGAGTTGAAAGATAGCGCTTGGGTCCGTGTCCTTGTTTGATTCTTGCGCAGTGTAATTGCTTTCCTCGAAGGACAGTCAGTCGTCGATGGTTTCTGCACGAATTCCTCTTATTCCCTCAATCGAACACCGAATCATTTCAGTGCTCCAGAAAGTAGCGCCTTATAGTTACGGCGCGCCGGCGGGGAAGTTTGCGGTATCAGGTGCGTTCGCTCATTGGACACCGTCTATTGCATATAGTTCTTGGGTGCTTTCCGGGAACGCCCGTGTTAATGCGTTTATGGAGGCTTCTTGATCGTGATGACGACGAAGCGCCGCGCGGACTTCGTGAACAGCATCGTCAGCCTGCAGCTTATGCGCACACCCCCGTCTTTATATATACGATGACCGCCCCCCCCCCCCCCCCCCCCCCCCGTACTCCTCGAGGCAGTTGCGGCGGGCGCAGCTGCGTGTGCCGGTGCTCGAGTGCTGCTCATTAGTATGGCTGCCGGTGCTCGGGTGTAAAGGAGGAAGGGGGGGGGGGAGGCGGACGCCCCTTGTTTAGGCGTTTAATTAAGGCCCCCCTTATTGCCCGCACGCAGGACGTGGCCGCGGAGTCAGGCGCCGGGGCCGACATTCTAAGACGCGGTGTTCGCGCCGCGGTCGGTCGACTCCGCGTTAACACCGCCGTCGTCTTCTAGGAGGCAGAAACAAAGAAAAAGAAAAGGGGGGGGGGGGGGTGGAATTAGTGATAGCACCGTCCCAGCTCCCTAAGTGCATGAACGCGCCGGCGCCACTCTAAGGCGGTCGAGTACGTAAACGGGATGATGGCGACGAGCGGTGGACTTCCAAGAGAGGTTTTATGGATAGATGCGCCGAATTTGCGCAACGAGAGCGGAGAGAGATGTATTTAATGGAGAGAACTATATATGACGAGGTCTTCAGTTCGGCTTCCTTCTCTTGCACACTCGCTCGTACCCTCGTCGTCTTCGTCGGCGTGGTTGGGCACAGATAAGGACGCAACAATATACGGGTTGTCCCGTCCCAACTGTCATGCACCAAGATTTATAAATATGCAAATGCCACGTAGCTGGACAGGCCCAAGGGAGTGTTGTTTGTCGTCGCTTGGAGATACTCAGATTATGTTTTCTGTTCCGCCTAATTACGTAGTGTTGAACAATTAATCAACTTCTCAAATATTATAATTAGATGAAAAGTGTCAATGAGAAAATTGTAGAGCAACATGAAAAGCTCCCGATGCAGCTTTCTGTTGCTGAAGCCGCGCTACATAAGTTTTCTTTTCTTTTTCTTTTCCTTTTTTTTTTTTGAGCGTGAAATAAGCCGCGAATGCACGCAAAATTGCCGCGCGACTGGCCGCTCCAGGCACTTTTCTGCGTGTATTTCGGGTGCTTCTTTCGATTCCCACCCCGACCGAAATGTAACAAATTTTCTTTTCAAAGCCATTTCAGCATCTTTTGGTCACGCCGACGGCTTTTCGCGTAATGGGACATACATAAAGCTTTCGCATTAAAATAATCCAGAGTCCCCTCCATTACAGCGTTTCCTCATAATAAGGTCATATAGTTTTGGCACGTAGAGACCCAGAATTTTCTATTGTAATTCTACTTTTTAGCGTGTAGGGAGGTTTTTTTTTCGGGCATAGTGGCTCAAGAAGAAGCAGTTTCCTTTTGTCTCTAGTCCGTCGCAGTGGTCCGCGCAAGCGCATATATATGTATATAGCGCCACTGCAGTGGTGCGGAACAAAGTGAAAGCGAAGTACAGGGTAAGAATGAATAAATAAAAAAATTGAGACACTTAAAAAAGAAAAAATGCGTGGGTGATCAATCTTGACGGGCGCGCACTCTCCATTGAAGTCACACGAGGCCGGTCGGCCGCATAATGCGAGCGGAATGCGAACGCGAACAGCCTTATATGGCGCCAGGAATAAAAGTATCACACAGTCCGGGTTGCGAAAAAAAAAGGAGGGGGGGGGGGGGGAGGCGCTTCTGCGGATTGGCTTCGTCTTTGACTCATTACGAGCAGGCAATGACGGAAGAGAGCGAGAGGAAAGGCAAGAGTGCCGAAACACTTGTCTGACACTTTTCTTTCTTTATTTATTTTTTCAACGGCGCACAATGGCCTCTTTGGTTGCGCCGTCCTCAGCTAGGCAATGAATGTCGGGGCCGATAAGACGGCACTTTTCGCTGGTTCACTGGATCGTGTCTTCCTCTACAATTACCCGTTTCTTTTAAGTTCTTTCTCTTTTTCTTCGAAATCTGCGTTGGCTGTCTGCTGCCAGTTTCCGCTGGGAGCAGACCTTGTTCGGGCCCAAAGTGCTGCAAGTGACCGATCAGCCCTAAGCATGACGACAGTGACGGAGTGACAGCTTAATTGGTTCCCGAAGAAGGGTGCCTGTAGGGTCTCTGCTAGTTAAATATATTCCTCTCTCTTTTCTGTCTCAAACGGACCCCAGTCGTGAACGCTAAATAAGCTTAGACGGATGAAGTGTGCTTTCAGAACTCTATTGACGTTAAGTTCGCGATAATAGGTTGATTATTACAACGGACAATGAAATTGTGAAGTGCAATTTTTTCTTCTTTAATTTCGCCCCAACGTCGGTACGTCAGTGGGACGTCACAGATTTCCAGGCATATTTTTTGAGTAAACCGAAGAATTGTGCTAGTTGGTGATCGTTCATTTTAAATTGCGCCGAGTGTAACTGAGTGCGGCTACTCTAACGCTGAACAACACGCCAGACAGAACGAGATCTGATGTATCCTTCTGTGTTAGTAGCGGTACTGTTTCACTCAGCGCTAATTCAAAATGTATTTTTTTTAATGCCTTAGCATCATCATCATCATCAGCCTATGTCCACTGCAGGACGAAGGCCTCCTCTCCCATGCGATCTCCAATTACCCCCGTTTTGCGCTAACTGATTCCAACTTGCGCCTGCGAATTTCCTAACTTCATCACTCCGCCTAGTTTTCTGCCGTCTTCGACTCCTTTCTCTTGACACCCATTCGTAACTCTAAAGGTGCACCGGTTATCCATCCTACGCATTACACGGCCTGCCCAGATCCACATTTTCCCTCTTAATGTCAAGTAGAGTATCGGGTATCCCTGTTTGTTATCTGATCCACGCCGCTCTCTTCCCGTCTCTTAACGTTAGGCCTAACATTTTTCGTTCCATCGCCCTATCCCGTTAGCATCGCGTTAACATTACGAGTATTCGAGTGGTAAATATTTTATGTGTGGGAAGTATGGGAAGCCGGTCACGTTGTCGAGGTAGAGAAGGGGCGGGAGAGCCTAAAAGAGGCTCTCGGCATGCGGGACGTGTGTCGAGTGAGCTCTTGAACATCACTTAGCCAATGTGGTGAACATGGTTTAAATCGTGGATCCAGGATCTCGAATAGGTGCGGCGTGGTGCTAACGCATGTGTATCTCGCATATACAGCTGAGTCGCCGCAGATCTTCGTTTTAGTATTTCGGCCGCGTTCGCTCCGCAAATGTTCCCCAAGCTTGCCGTGTTCAGTAACACAAGTGTGGTCCATTTCTATCGATAAGCAATTAACTAGACCCCAGCAGGCGTCGTCAATAATTTGTGACGTAACTGCCATCTGGTGCGTGAACTTCAAGTCGGCGTCGCTATACCGGTCTTTCCCTTCTTGCGCCATTTCTATCTTACCATGCAAGTGTGTTCTCGCAGTAAGAGTGGCGTTTTCGGTATCGTAGAAAGGTAGTTTACTTATATATTTATAAAATTGTTCTTTTTTTTTCTCTTTATTATCTATTTAACGCCATGCCGCAAACTCACTGGCTTTTGTGTTTACAAGTGTGGGTATAGATAGGAGGGATTGGGGAATTTAATTTACACACGCTCGTGTCTTTTTGATTGCGATTACGAAGGATGAAAAAGAAGGCATTGCCCGCATTTTCCTCCCACTAATGTGGTTTCGAGTGTATGACTGCTGCGTGAAACTATGAATGTGGGCTTCTTAATTTCGCGGCGTCTTTTTTTGCCTAGTCGTGATCTACACGGCATGATTATCTTGCACCGAGTATCAGCAGATAGTGCCAAAGCGTCGAAGAGGTATCGCAGAGCGATAAAAGGTATTGAAGAGATCGGAACGAGATCCTCATAGGCATGCATACCATTACGAGAGAAGGCGCGGGAGATAAGCAAAGTGATAGATTACGATTTGACGCGTGTACATTGCTTATCTTTTTTTTTTTTTGTTAACATCGAAGCTATTTAAGCCAGCTGTAATTTGTGGTTTGTGGTTCGTATCAAGAAACTATCAAGAAATAAAGGAAACTTTCTTGCCGAGGCGGGATTCGAACCCGCGTACCCACGGTCAGCGTCGAAACCACTAGGCTATACAGCCACGCTTGCAGAACATGCATTTATGCGAACCATGTTAATGCGGTCGAGCGTCGTCATCTTCGTCCACAGCTGGCGCGTTCGCACGCTCGTGCTCTGCGAGACGAGGTTTTGCGCGCTGTGCGAGCGAGAGAGAGACGCATTCACGGAGCGGGTCTGCTGGAACGCGTTGTCGGCATTGCAACGCGATGTCGGTGTTGCAAGCTGCGCTATGCAACGCGCAGTGACGGCCGTCAAGTCCGAGACGCGCGAAAAGAAATTATCATCATCATGAGTAATAAGATGAAAAGTTCGCGCAGACTTTCGGAAAATGCTGGGCTACGATCGCCCAGCTTCGCTGTTTCAAGCGTTGCGCGGCCGAGTGCAAGATTATTTTTTTTCGGTGACCGTGTTTTCCTACCGGCTCACCACTAAGTATAACCGCTTTGCGCAACACGCGCCTGCGTGATTCGGTACTTCCTCGAATTTGCCGCCGATTTTTATAGCGACTTTATTTTTTCTCTGATGAGATTGCATGCGTGACGCGAAGGCATATTCTGGGACGTATGCGAGCACCAACGATCTTACGCTACCACGTTACGATTAATCATCTATAAATGGCCGACGCACTTGATCGGAAGCTCAGATTTTCGACGACCGACGGTGGTGCCCGCCACTGTCGTCGTGCTTTGCGTGCTACACCTTTCGTTGTATCCGATAAATAGTTACTCTTGCAATCGGGCTGCTGCCTGGTCCTTCGCTGTCACTGCAACGTGACAATATGGCAGTAGGCAAGTACACAGCGCAGGCTGTATGACTATTTGTTTTCGTTGCCACCATATTTCAAAAGGCGTTTGCATTAGCGATCAACTTAATCATAATAGCCATTCCCCGGCATAGAAAGATAATGGAACACAGTAAAAGTAGTGTAACTGCTCTCTTATTACAAGAAACCTCGAGCGGAACACGGCCGGTCTAGGGCATCTTGGAAGGTATATTCCTGTATACACCCCTCAGATGTAATACAAGAATGCCAGAATAAAAAGCATGTATCTCATACCTGAGTAAATCACGCAGGCTAGGTGACAATTCGTCAGCGCCCGCTTTCAAAGGGGATTCCAATAAATCGTCGTCATCATTATCGGAACGTAGGCAATTAGAATCTGCAACGATGCTCGCTACTGCTATTTATGATTTATCTGTATAGGCAATGGGAGTAGAAAGAACACGGCCAATAAGCGAGGCAGGCTCTATAGGCTCTAAGCGGTGACGCGCGTGCAATTCATACTTATTGATCTTGAAAAGGGTGTGACAATGGGCTGGCTAGCTGATAGTGGAAGCGGTGCGATTGATATGTTCTCGGCCCATGAGCCCGCTAGACATTAACCATTTGTCAGGAGGTGGTCGAATGAACCCCACAAAGCCCGAACCCCGTGTTCCTACGTCAAGGAAGATTGCAACTTTGTTGACTTTATAAACACTCCACGCGAACTTTCGCCGTCGGCGTCGCCGTGATGTTTCGCATGCATGCACGTATGTATAAGTATGCGACATTCTCACCAATGCCGTATATGCTGGGTAGTATAAGTATGCTGTATTCTCGCCAATGCAGTATGTGCTGGGTAGATGATATGCTATTCAACCGCCAAAGTTGTTCAAATCAGGTCCCATGTTTCTGACTAAATTGTTTCTCAGAAGGTTCGAGATAATTGCAGTGTGCAAGCAAAAGGTCATGAAACATTTCGTTCGCAGCGCCTGCCTTTTATCCTAAACCTTCTGACTATTATTAAAGAAAGTGCCACGAAGTGCTCGCAATCTGAAAGGTGGTTTCACTGACGCCCCTCTTCACGGGCAGCGGAGTGGCGCCTGTGCAATGCCATTACTGGCCCTACGCGGAGTGTCCAAATATTGAAAGGCGCCAGAAATTGAGGCCCACCCGTGCATGTTTAGAACACCGTCCGAGGTGCGTAAGCGCAACGCGAAACTTGCTGTCGCTGTCAGTGTTTCAGGCTTCGAGTGATACTGCCAATTCTTTTTTCCTGCCCAGGAAGAGTACATTTGTTACGACAAAATGAATGTTACGTTTAATTTAGTAATTTTAGGTTTTATAGTAATTAATCGTTTAGTAATTGGTTTGCTCAACTATCCAAAACTGGGGGGGGGGGGGGGACGGGCAAGCTCGCTAGGCGCTTTTTACCGTGCGCTTTGCGTCAAAGTGCCCGCGCCTGCGTCAGAATTTTGAGGCCTCAAACTCGGTGTGTATAGTACAGACGAATCGGCTTCGTGGGGATGAAGCGGAGTCTCGCAGTTTAGCATTGAAAGCTTAATTAAGCGTGTTTGTTGTGCTCGCGTTGGTGGTGCGCTTTGGGGAATGAAATGTTCATCTGACACTGTGTATGATGGCATATTTATTTTTTTAACTCTCACCCCCTTTCTTTTCTGCAGCTTCTCCAGCAGCGGTGGCGCCAAGCTCAAGCCGTGCCTGGTGAGCAAGCTGGACGACGAGGACGGAAGACGGGAAAGCGCAGCAGCTCGAATCAAGTGAGGAAGCACGTGACATGATATATGTAGCATTCGTTGAAGGAGTATGTACTGACGTCATAATAATGCGATTGGCATTTTTGGGGAACCTCACGTGCTTTTCGGTATGTATGTATGTATGTATGTATGTATGTATGTATGTATGTATGTATGTATGTATGTATGTATGTATGTATGTATGTATGGGGTACGGCCGTATTTAACTGGGCCCTTAGTTTTTAGGGAGAAACCGGATAACGCCCGACTAAACCCCGATCAAAATTTATGAAAATCGGGCGAAACCTGACTTCCCGTAGTTTGTCCTTTCGTAAAGGATTATGGTGTTGGGCTGCTGAGCACGAGGTCGCGGGATCGAATCCCGGCCACGGCGGCCGCATTTCGGTGGGGGCGAAATGCGAAAACACCCGTGTACTTAGAATACTAGATTTAGGTGCACGTTAAAGAACCCCAGGTAGTCCAAATTTCGGGAGGTTCCCACTACGGCGTGCCTCATAATCAGATCGTGGTTTTGTCACATAAAACCCCATAATTTTTTTAATTTTTTCCCCTAAAGTATAATATTAAATGCAGGTGATACAAAACTAGCGAACGCTGCCCACCTTTTGTAAGCAAGGGGTCAAGATATATCAATGTATTAATACTAGTACTTATATGGTATATGTCTCGTTTTCGCTTAGCATACAAGCGAAAAGCGGCACATATAAAATGATATTCAGTGCCTGCCGGCCTTGAGTTAACGAAATCTTGTTGCTTTTTTCGTAGCTGCTTGCATGATTACGACAATGGTGGCGCATTGCATAGAATTTCGCGCACGTCGCGTACATGTAAACGGCGGTAACGCGCGACGAAGCGAATTACGGCAGCACTGACGTTATCTGTATTGGTAACGGTTGCTGTGACGTTGAGAGCATGCTTACCCAATTGTAGGTTATATTCATAAAAGGGTGGTTGATTCGTCTAGTTGGCGTTCCATTTATTGTGTTGCAAGAGCGTCTATTGAGTTCCAGTAAAACAGGACAGCAGTAAATGTCGAAGGTCCCACAGGTCTACGATGGACACAGAAATGCGCAAGATGCGTAGGATAATGTACGTGGTCAAGGACCTGTGTAAGAGGAGGAAAAGCATTACACCTTCCGCGAAGCAT
This sequence comes from Dermacentor silvarum, assembly GCF_013339745.2. Lineage (NCBI taxonomy): Eukaryota > Metazoa > Arthropoda > Arachnida > Ixodida > Ixodidae > Dermacentor > Dermacentor silvarum. Next base: position 165,765,138 of record NC_051162.1, on the reverse strand, counting down.
GCCCTTGTGTTCTACTTTTATTGCGTTAGCAGTTATATGGACACTCCAAGCGCATTTCTGCCGTCGTCGGCGTCGCCGTGAGGTTCTGTATAACGTCCAACGGCGATACAATCGTCGCCGTACGGTTTGTGTGTGCGAGTGAAAGCGTACGAGGGTGAGCTGGCAATCACGGCCCAATGTAGCGCACGCGAGGGAGGGAGGAAGGCAGGCCGGAAGTGCGCGGTCTTTCGCGCGCGCGATGCGCGGAGGCGAGGCGACGGAGAGGGAAGGGAGGAGGAGGGTGCGTTCGGCTCCGTGGGCTGCTGCTCACAGCTCGGCCGCGCGGGCGCCGTATCTTGAAAGCGATCTGCAATGGGGACAAAGTGCATGCGCCGAGTGCCGGTAGCTTCGTATACGCTGTGCTTTCGACGTTCAGTTCGGGTTGAAGCGAGACGAGAGACAGCGCGAAGGTCAATTTGCCCGCTGCTGCTGGCGCGCTTTCTCACTCCGACGTTTTCGACGTTTTCACAGCGAGTTTCCGCGGTCATCGAGCGAGATGTGTTCATGTGTACGTGTGCGTGCGTGGCACTGTGCGAGTCTCTTTAGTTAGTAAGCGAATATTTACAGCTTTATACGGCCAGTTAAACTACTGTTCTTGCTTAGTACAGCTGTCTATTAATTTGCTGTCGCCCGCGAAACTGCGACTTTTTAGTACTTTCTTCCTTTTCTGAAAAACGTGCAACGAACCAAGTGAGGAAGCTTCCTCATTTTCATTCATTCATTCATTCATTCATTCAGGAGAGAGTTCTAGGCAGGAATGCAGCAATCATTTCGCTTGTACAGAGGTCAACACTCATGTCTAGAACAACGGAGCGTCACGCTCGGGAATGCACGAGCCACATCTACAGTTTGAAATAGGCCACATCTGAGCATGCGCGGTGCAAATGACGCGCCTGCCTCGCATTTTCTCTCCTTGTTTATCGCCGCGGTTGCAACAACTGCTTTGCTCGGCAGAAGCGCTGTCAACGGTGTAGCGCCGCCAAAAAAAGAAAAACACGCGGAATCGCCCGGCTCGGCGCCCTTATACTGCAGGCTTATTCTCAGTTCGCGAGATCGGCATACCGCCATTGCGTCGCACATATATCTCACGCATCGCGCCATGGATTTTGCATAAGGCATTGCGTTTATTGCCGTCTGTTAGGATTGAATTTTACAAACCTACTTTCATCGTTTATTGGTCCTCAACCCGCCAACGTTAATTGCTAATAATCTTAGGTTTCGATCACACATACAGAAAAGTGCTGCATAGATATCCTGAACTTATGAGATTTATTGAAATCAACGCATGTAGGTACCTCAAGAACGCTGTCAAATGGAAGCACAACATACATGAATAGTAAGCGGAGGCATTTCCTTGTGCGTTTCGTGAGCGAACATTGTCAACGATAACATTGTCAATAAAAATAAGCTTCGCTGTGTTTTTGTTTGCTTGTTTGTTTTTGTTCTTGCGCTAAACCGTTGAGAGCGCTTTTGACGGCCAAAGCAGTTGTTGCAGCCGCGGCGATAAACACGTAGAGAAAATGCGAGGCAGGCGCGTCATTGGCGCCGCGCATGCTCAGATGTGGCCTATTTCAAACTGCAGATGTCGTTCGCGCAGTCTCGAGCGTGACGTTCCGTCGTTCTAGACACGAGTGTCGACCTCTGTACGTGCGAATGTTGTTAGCCACTGGCCGGCGGCCTTCGGTGATCTGTCCAACATGGCGATTGGTTGACATCCGTGGTGCCTCGGTGGCTTTGACGTCGCGCCGCTGAGGACGAGGTCGCGGGTTCGCTCACGCGGCCGCGTTCCAATGGCGACGGGATGCAGAAAAACGCTCGTGTAGCCTTGCATTGGGTGCACCTTAAAGCAGCACTGATGAGAAAGCCTAAAATACCGAGAGCCTCCCCGTCAGCGTCACGTCACCGATTTCGATACGTTTATTTTCCTCGTATTTCAGCGGTTGTGGGCCTTAATAAAAATTCTTGAAACTTGGTAATTGTTCAGTCTTTGGCTTATTTACACTACAATATAGTGCGTCTTTAACGATAAAAACAAAAACAAAACATTCACTGTGCCGGAGCAACTTGCAGTCGAAAATTGTGACGTCGCGGGTGTTCTTTTCGCGTTTTTTTTTTTTTCTGGCTTATCGAGTGTCTTTTCTTCGCCGTAAACGTCGCTTTTGAGGTATTGCATTGGGGTAATAGACAGTTTTAGCAGAGCGCCGCTTACGCTCCGCTCCGCTCAGATTTCACGCTCTGAGATACTGCAGGGAACGGCGGAAGATTTCGCATTTGATAAGCGCGTCTTGCCGAGACGCGAGCGACGCGCTATCAACTCGGCTGCAAAACGACGAAGAGGCCAAGTAGACCCGCTGTCACGCTCCGCTCAGTCGGCTTCGTAGCGGAGCGAGAGATGCGATCTTCGTTCCGCTGCCGGTATGAGCGTTGTGCGCAAGCGCAATGGCGTTCCCGCTAAGCGGTTGTGCGGCATTTGCTAGCATATGCCAGTCTGAGCGGAGCGGACCTCAAGCGCTCAGCTAAAACACTCTAATATTTCACTAAAACAGCCGAAAAATAATAAACGTATAATAAAAAAAATGTCACAGTTTCGCCCTAAGGGCGAAGCAATGAATGCGATAGCAACACAGCAATGTCATACGAAGTAAGGTGAGCGGCTTTGGTAGCAATATGAATTGTAGTAAACATGAGCTGATTAAGTAAGCAGGTGTGCTGCGGCGTAAGTAGACCGACATGAAGAGAGACTCGATGACCACGAGAAGGCGCGTGTGAAACGGTCGTGTTGATGAGAAGCGCTTCCCGTGGGCAGCGCGTGCGAAGGGACACACCTGTAGCGCTGCACTGCCGATCCGGGCAGCATTGCATGTGTAGCGTGCGTTGGAAAATGTGGCCCGACTATTACGAACTGAATGAACAAGCGTGGTGTGAGCGCGCACAAACAAACATGAATAGATCACACTGAAGGACTGCAGACAACGACTGTCAAAACGCTGGCAGCAAGCGCATATACGCCGCAACGGGCGAAGGTACGTGCGGTCTATCGCTTCAACGGAAACTGAGCGGCGAATTCACAGCGCAGAAAGGTCAGAGCCGTGTGGGCTTCCTTGCTTGCGCGTGGAAGATTGAGTGCGTTCGCTCTCCGTGACAGCGTGCGTCCCCGCACGCTTCCGCTCGGGCATACGGCGCGCGGCGAAGATTTTATCTATACGGAACCTCACGGCGACGGCGACGGCAGAAATCCGGTGGAAGTGTCCATATAATTGCTATCGCAATAAAAAGGGCTTGCCACATCCGCCCGCCTTGGCGCCCTGAGGGGCGCTGCCTAACACTGCCAAGGGTTCATCTAGTATACGCGTAAATACCCGCGATAGTGGCCTGATTGATGGCCGTCGCCGTAACACAATTGTTAGTGCAACGCACCCGTATAATGCGAAGGTTGTGGGTTCGAATCACGTCGGCGGCATGTTTATCTTTTAGTCCACTTTCATTTTTCCCTTTTCCTCATTATTTTCTACATTTCAATTTCAACCACCCCAAATTTCTCCTACGTTTTCCTTGACTTCATTGCCTGTTGCTCATATAGCCGTGATATACATTAAAAAAAAAGACCGAAAGAAAAAACAAAAAGGACCCCCTCGGTCTTTTTTTTTTTTTTTTTTTTGTCGTTGTTAGTTCTAAAGAACCCCAGGTGGTCACAATGAGTCCGGAGTCCCCCGCTACGGTGTCCCTCATATTCCGCTGTGCAGTTTGGTGACGTTTAAGCGGCACAATTTAATTTAAATCTGGGACCATTGATTAGAGAGAGAGAGAGAGGGTGGCAAAACATATCTTTATTAATAAAAAAAATACGGGTGGGGTACATCGCCTAATGGCACACCTAATGCAGCTTAATGCATCTCGAACTAATGCGGCTAAACCTAATGCACCTCGTTGTAGTGTCCCTCTAATGATAGTCGCGAACGCGAAAGATCCTCGCTCCACAAAGGCACGTACACGAAATGTCGCGACCTTGGAACAAGAGAGCAACGCCCGGCGGGTAACGATCTGAAGTGAAGGCGCGAAAAGAGAGCACACACACACAGGGCGCCTGTGTGTGTGTGTGTGCTCTCTCTTCGTCCGTCGTCGTTTTCGCGCCTTCACTTCAGACCTTGCTTAACCAACACGCCCAACTATCCATCCTAACGGCGTGTAACGATTCGGGCTACGCCATCAAATGAATACACGGTGGCAGGAGAACACAAAGAGGCGACCCTGAAACAACACAGCTGCGCCTCTCGCGAGAAATTGCGAGACGTGGGAACTTAAAGGAAGCGAGGAAAGGAAGTAAAGCAAGAAAATGTTGCGTCACGAAAACGGGCGCCAGAAGAGTAGCAGCGAACGATGAAGTTTACGGGAGATGTCGCCAGGCATGTCTCGGCTGAAGGGTCACCTCTGTTAATGTCTGTCGTCGCCTGGCTTCGTGTTTTCGTCGTCTTGTCCTGTTAAAAATCCAGTGCACGTATAATTTTTCGGCAGTTTTCCTTTTTTTTCTGGAATTTCTTTTTCAGGATGTGAGGGCAGTTGTGTGTTTTTTGCGTGGGTGAGAGCGCGCGCGCGCACTCACTCACTCAGTCACTCACTCACTCACTCACTCACTCACTCACTCACTCACTCACTCACTCACTCACTCACTTACTAACTAGCTAACTAACTAGCTAACTAACTAAAAACGCTCCAAGTAAAAGCAAACATTCTCCATAGGCGCTTACCCGTTTTCACATTTGCGAAGCCACTGCTTTTTCGCATAACATGAGCATCACTACGTCGAATATTTACGCCTCTCCCCAATCGGCGTAATATATGTATATATATATATATGGGGGGGGGGGCTTGGTCTAACTTACGGATGTTGGTAACTAATTCGAGATCTTCTTTTTATGACTTTGAGTAGTTCTACTAATATAGCAAATTATTGCTTTCATTCATGCTTCTTGAGATGCTTTATGTGAAGTTTCGCATAAGAATTCGCAGAAAATCTGTCACAAATTAGTTTTGTCTTTACGTCGATCCAAGGCAGCAATGATCAGGATACAATTTAATGCGCTCGCATCTTTGTATGCGTTACGTGTAAGACGTCTTTAAACAAAACGTTAAAACGTAAAAAAAAAAAAAAAAAAACACCGGAAATGAACACATACTTCAAGCGGTGTAAGGTAAAAGTTAAGGCGGGACTTTTTTTTTTTTCGTCACAACAGCTTCTGTCAACAGGATAATAAAAATAAACCTATGTATTCGTTCATCTTCGACGCTTGTAACGTATCTCTGCCTTTATTCTTGCCCTATAGTCTCTGTGGCGCTGCGTTTCTGTCCAAGTAATATACGAACCAACTTAGACGAAGCCGCGTTATTTAATTAAAGGCAAAACGAAAGGCTTCGTGTTCCGTCGTCCGCAACGGCGCTTCGCTTCTTCATCATCACCTTTCTTTTCTTCTCTGGTTAAATTACTTCGCCTTTTCCACTGCTGTTTGTGCCGAAGCGTACCTGGTGCCACTGTATCGTCGTCCCGTTGTCTCAAGCGCATAGAAACAGCGTGCTTTTGTGTATCCCGATTCAGCGCTCCCTCTTCGCTGTAGCTTGCGTTTCCATGTCTTATTTGCGAACGGGCCGTCACGGTTCAATTTTTCCGAACCTCGGGGGCAAAAAAATAACAACGGCGCTGAACTTTAATCAGCGCCTGCTTTTTTGCCGGGTGGTCTGCATTTACCATGTTGGAAGCGCATATACTTACATCGCAACGAGGTTTGTCCGCTTTCGCGCCCGTGCATATAGCTTCTGTTTACGCAAACGTGCCGTGTTTGGGAGACGCGTTGCATGCGTATTCGCAGCGGCGGCACGAGCAGAAGTGCTTCGTCTGTTTGCGTTTCGTCTGCTCGTGAAGATGGGTGCGCGCATGCGCGCGCGCGCCATTTCATTACGCGTGCGAAAACGCTGCGCTGCCTGTTTTGAATAAAGACATACCTGCAGTTCCAACGACTGCGCTACGCGAGCTGACAGGGAAAAAAAAAAAAAATCTTGCTCGGACATCTGTGTTGGCGGTACTGGCGGCTGAACGCAGGGCTTAAGTCGTGATGGTGGCGCATACGTTAGTCAGCGATGATGAGTGGAATTCGTTTTGGGCGCTTAAATGTCGCGAGTGCTTATCGAGGGTGCATTTCAAAGAGCGCATTGGTCGGTTTGACCCCGGGTGCTGCGCTCAGGGGGGTGCAACTGGACAATGAGAAATGGGGGGGGGGGGAGGGCAAAGATTATTCGTAATATAGAATTTAAAAGGCGCCCGGCGCGCTGAGTGAAACAGGGGCACTATTCGCTGACTACAGGAAAAAAAAGGGGAATTCGTAAGAGGGTGCCATTAGCAATGTTTAAGCGCTTAGGGTGTTTCAAAATGAAGGTTATATGGTATACATTAGAGACGTTGCCTCTGAGAAGGTACACGAAATGTTTCGCAGGTACACCTGGCGTAGCGCTCGTTGTAACTCCTGTAGAAATACCTCCCTATCGGTGTCGACTACGCTAGGGGATAGTGTGAGATTTGCATAAATGTGTGCTTTAATTTTCTTTCGAAAACGCCTTTAAAATACGGCCCATTGTACTGAGAATGCATTCTTCTTCGCCCAGTCGCCGACTAACTTGGGCTCGTCTTCATTTTCCTCTCCTTTCATGTTTCCTTCTTACGAGGTGCATTTTTCAACTTAATTTCAGTTACTTATTCCCCTAAAAATGGAGGAGGCTAAGGAGAAAAGCCGCAGAAACGACTTGGAAAGTTCCTTAGCCCCCTGTAACTATAGAAGGCATGACGGTAGCCGTACAGAGGTTTTACGAACAAGGCAGGATTAAGACGCAACATAACAATATTACACGTTCTACCGAAACAATCGATAATAAATTCGCGTAATGCCGTGCACCAGATGCCCTGGGTGAGAAAAGAAAATGCGTCAGTAAAACGATAAAATTTATCAAACTGGGGTGAAAAAAGGAGTAAAAAGAAAAGGAAATCCAACAAAGCTATAAAGTACTGAACATCCGATTTGACGCCTCTAAGCGAAAGACACGATAAATCATTAGCTGATACACTGTACAGGTTTACTTTTGCAGTGTAACTTCACCGAAAAATGCGCGTAATCTACTCTTGTATATGCCTACGCGGTTAGGTGTGCAATGTTCACCCCACGTGGCTATGCATGCATTGTGCAAACACTGTGCGTACACATATCGCCCCATGTCTTTCTTCATGCTCCATGTTTACATTCCTTGTGTTTTATGCGCACGTTTATTTCTATAATGTTGATATGGGCGTTCACCTGACGAAAGCTATTTTCTATGTTTATTTTGTGAGAATTGTTCGTTTTTGAAATGAAAAGAAATTGCACAATCCTGATTTCTTCTGCCTGTTAATGCAAAATGAACAAAATGAATGAAATGCGAAAAGTGTAAAAATGCAGTGTACTCTAAATAGACTACAATAAACTTCAAACTATAAAATAAAAACAAATGTGTTTCAGATGTGATGTTCTTAATTGGGGAGTTGTGTGGTGCACTCGTTACTTTTGAACATTTCAAAAAGAAATGAAAATTATTATTCATGAGCTACAGAACAAACTCGGTAAATGAAACTCCCGATAAACGCAACTTATTTCCCTGGACCATTCAGGTACCGTTTCGAGAGTGTGCAGTGTACTTGATTCTCAAATATATGTGCGCCTGTGCCGGGGTAAAGCCTAATGGCACAGTAGTAAAACCTGATTAAACTATAATAGCTGAAACCTGATTAAACCGAAACGCTAGGTGACTATCTGTCTCCACCACGTGTCAAAGGAGATGCCAATAAACATCATGATCATTTTCACGGCACTGTTGCTGTCGACTGCTCGCGCCGAGCCGTGATGTTTGCTCGGGTATTCTCTACGACATGAAAAAATGAGCGCGAAAGTTCGTTGATTGAGTATAATCAACAATAATGGCGCCCCGCTGCGCGCCTTTATGCAAATCACACGGTAAGACACCTGGCACAAGCTTTATAATGAGTTCCCAGTTATACGCGCGTGCGTGAAAGAAAAAATGAATCGAGGCAATTTCTAGAAAGGGGAGGCTGCTCTAGTGTAATTTGACATGCAGGAAATGCAGCGGCCTGCATTATAAATATATACGTAGGGGTTGTGTGCGATTAACAAGGTGCGCCCGTGCCTTTATTTTTATTCCGCGCCATTTCCTGAACTCGTTCGCCGCTGGTGTGAAATTTGCGTTGCGTCGCTTGCTAGGCGAGGGCTGCGTGAAACATTTTTGTAACAAAAGTTCGCGCAAATAGGTTGTGCCCCTGAAAAAAAAAAAAAAAAAAAACGGTTACCGTTGATGGTTTATCGCGCTCGTTTATCTATTCGATCGTTTCTTTCAACGACCTCACACCTGGACAAACACGTTTGGCACCTTATAAATACAGATTGGCAGTATGCAGCCCTTACTTCACTTCAGATAATTTAAGGCCAGTGCTTAAAATTAAATACTGCATGACATAATGTAGTGCTTCGATACTTCCATAGTACTTCAGCTACACGGCTCCTGCCGTATATAGAAGAGCGTTGCACGTAATTGAAACGTACAAATGTACTCAGGAGCTAGAGCGCAAGCACTCGCCAAAAAGAAGAGAGAGAGAAAAAAAAAGAAAGGTGAATTAAGCTTAAGCAGCAGAAAATAAGATCGATGCACGTCTCGTTATATTTAGAGGTTGGACTGTTAATATCTTAATTAGCAAACAGAAATAGCGAGGTACAGCGTTATATACGTACAGCCAAATTTTTATGCAATAAATAAAAAGGTCCTCGGTTGTATATACGCGTATTACCCGTGTCATTACCCGTCGACGCTCGGGAGGACACAATCATGTATACCTTTAAATTATGGGGTTTTATGTGCTTAAACCGCGATCTCATTATGAGGTACGCCGTAGTGGAGGCGATTAAAAAATTAAAATTAAATTATAGGGTTTTACGTGCCAAAACCAGTTCTGATTATGAGGCACGCCGTAGTGGGGGACTCCGGAAATTTGGACCACCTGGGGTTCTTTAACGTGCACCTAAATCTAAGTACACGGGTGTTTTCGCATTTCGCCCCCATCGAAATTCCGGAATCACTTGGACCACCTGGGGTTCTTTAACGTGCACCTAAATCGAAGTATACACGGGTGTTTTCGCATTTTGCATCCATCCAAATGCGGCGGCCGTGGCCGGGATTCGATCCCGCGTCATGGATACCTTTCGGAAGAGTTTGGTGATTCTTTCATCTTGCCGGGCGCTCCGTGGCATACCAATCGCCGGCCACTTTTCGTGGCGCCGGGTCTTGATCTTGCCGTGGGCGCCAAAGACGGCGCCGCCATGTTTACAGCAGCGCGCGTAGACTTTGCATACAGTATATACATATATGTAATGTTGCGAAATGACTTGCGCGTTTACACGCGAAATCGTTGCGCGCTATGTGTTGCTGGTGTGGCTGTTCCGCTGTTGGTTGCTCAAACCGCGACACGGTCGGTGTCTATTCAAACCTCTCTAGGTTAATGCTTTCCACACATATTACGGAACTTCACAGTCAGTGAAAGATCAGTAACCGAGTTTCCGCGCGGCATATTTAATTGTAATTTTTGCATTGTTAGTTAGAGGCATGTTTGCTCATTACTTTCTCTTACTACTGTGACCTCAGCAAAGTGGTGCATCCCCATAAGATTCCATCCTGCGGTGTACCATATGTGTGTACCTGGAGCGATATTTCACCATAAACTTGTGACCTCGCATTTTCTAGTACGCTGTCATTTTGTATCGAATCATAAGACTATGATCCGAGACTGTAAACATATAAAGCTTTGAACGGATTTTCTTTTTTCGGAATGACTTATTCTCACTTATGGATTTCCTTAGTGATTTCTTACAACCATAGTCTTTGGATTGGCCGGCCCTTCTGTGAGGCACATCTTCATTGGGTACAATGCTTTGGGGAAAGTTAATTTCTATAGAAACATACACGAAACTCTCATGTCGCCCTACCGAGTTTATTAAATCTATATTAGAAACAGTTACGTCGGTGAATGTGATGCGCGAAAGAAGGTTCAGGCTATGACGGATCCAATGCCGCTCTGAGAACTCAGCTAACCACCTATCTTAACATTGGACTGTTTTATGCTCAGTTCGGGGCATTTGTGTTTACAGTCAGCTTTATAGCAGTACTTTTAAACATCATTCTGAAAACAAAGTCCAGTTCATTCGATGGTAAAATTGTGTAACTATTCCTTGGATTGACTTAATTAGTGCGCTTTTTCGTTACACTGGCTCAGTCCGTGCCAGCAACACGAAGCGTTAGCAGAAAAAGTTGGGTGTTTCGCGCCTACAGCATACGGTGTGCGGCCACAATGTTATCGCAATTAGACTTTATACGGAACATCACGGCGACGGCGCAATTCGCCTGGAGTGTCCATATAGTTGCTATCGCAATAGTAAATAACTTTATAGTGTGTCCAGTATTCCGGTAAACGCGGGCGGCTTGGGCCGATTGCCGGACGAGCGGCGGCGTAAACGTGGGCGGCTGGAGTGGTGACGCCACCTCATCCAGACAAACGTAGAGCTAACATTACACTTGCCAAGTATATTCTACTTCGTTGCTGGTTTCAATGTTTAGCACTGGCGTAATCGTGAACAGGTTGCCTTTTTAGATGTTCCACTTCTCCAGCAGCAAAGTACAGTACACCTGGTTAGTGCAATATTAACTCTGTGTTTGTCTAGGTTGAGCTCTTCGCCACGATGTGGCACTATATACCACGCTGTGGGCATCACTCGCCGGGATCCAGTAAAGCACAGATCACGTGACTTCATCATGTTACATTTCACGGTATTCGCATAACGTTCCGCCTTGCCAAATTATCTAGCTGCCCAAGGTGGCTTCGCTTGGCTTCCGAGTGGCTCGTGCGCCAAGCCGGCGGTATCTCGCAATTTCATTGTCTATATTGCACGTTCAGGCTTGCGTGATGGTTTCTTCGTCTCGGATTCGGAACGAGTGTGTAGAAGGTGCAGTACGTTCGAATAATACGGCTCGTATATATGAACAATACGTTTGTACAACGCGTCACCCTCGGCGACTCGTACTATATACGCTTCGCCAACAACTCTCTCTGACAGACGGGTACGGCTGCTGCATAAACAGAAGGGAGGGTGACGGGCGCTACGCTGCCTGTCGGCGGAGGCGGGCGGCAGTTTACGCGTCGCTGCTGCCGTCGTCTGGTACGCAACAGCTGTCGGCCTCGTTAGGCTTAGCTGCCCGTTTGGTGTAAGAAGCAGGAAGGGGAGAGGGGGTTGTTTTGAGCTGAGCTGCGAAAAGAGGGCGTTTAACACCCTTTCTTTCTTCTTTCTTTTCTGCTCGTCCATCGTCTTGGGGTGCCATATTCTTCTCCATTTATCCGTCCCCTTTTTGCGTCAGTGGCTGCAGCGCTTATGTTGCTTTCTTTATGGGTCGTGTATAACGTTCGTGTTGGTGCCCGTCCGTGATCGGCTCGCACTGGCTTCGACTTAAGCGCACGTTTCCCTCCAGGCGTCCTGCTCTATTACGTCGAGCGAGTTTGCCAAATATGCTTGGTTTTCCTTAGTTCCGCGTCGGATTCTACTTATCTCTTCTTCTTTTCTATTTTGCTTGCTTTTTCGTGCTCCGGTGATCGGCACACACGTTTCTTTCTCTTCCGGCGCGCTCTTGTATTGTCCCCCAAAATGTGCTTCGGTTTCTCTCTCTTTGTAAGTGTGCCTTAAGGTTCTCGCCTGAGCTTTCACTTCGCTCATTAGGCGGCATGTGATGCTTGAAGGCGTAACCGTTCGTGGTGAGGACGTCGGTAAATGTATATGTTTACATGCGTTGTGTTTAGTGCGTCGCTTCAAGTAGTGATGGCATATGTGGAAGAAGCGAAACTGGTGCGATGCGATGTTGGCGACCGAGGCAAAACATGTGTGATATATATATATATATATATATATATATATATATAAGAGAGAGAGAGAGAGACAGACAAACCCATACGTAAGGGAAGTATTCACAGTTTAAGTTCTTGAGCAGCCCTCCTATTTTCGCGTCGCCGTCTGCCACTGTGGCTGCTGCGATCACCGCCACCTGGATATCACAAGGCCTGTGCACTCTCTTTTATGACGTCGGGCTACTAGGTCCGAAATTTACATTGCCAAGCCTGGCGTGACGAAAGCGGTGAGGCCGAAGTCACCGCGGCTTAGTCGGCAGCATTAAAAAAAAAAAAAATGAAAGAATGGGGTTTTAAGCGCAGTCGAGGACGGCAGAAAACTAGGTGGGCTGATGAAGTTAGTAAATTTTCGGGCGCAAGTTGGAATCAGCTAGCGCAAGACAGGGGTAATTGGAGATCGCAGGGAGAGGCCTTCGTCATGCAGTGGACATAAATATAGGATGATGATGATGATGACGTGCCAAACCCACCATCTGATTATGAGGCACGCCGTAGTGGAGGACTCCGGGTTAATTTGTACCACCTGGGGTTCTTTAACGTGCACCTAAATCTAAAGTACAGGGGTGTCTTTCTCATTTCGCCCCCATCGAAATGCGGCCCCCGTGGCCGGGATTCAGTCCCGCGACCTCGTGCTCAGCAGCTCAACGCTGTAACCACTGAGCAACCACGGCGGGTGTCGGCAGCATTCCCATTAGATTATATGGCAGTCGGCCCTAGTAGCATGACGTCATAAAGTAGAGAGTGCGCGCCTTGTGCTGTCTAAGTGACGTTGCTGCGGGGGAGGCTCAGGCCGTGGAAAAAAAATGGCGGTCGCCAGAAGAAAAAAAATGGCAGGCGACTGGTCAAAGGTGTCCAAGTGTGGGAATCGGACAACAGGTGTTCCTTGAAAAATTCTTACTAATTGAGCATTTATTCGTGAACTTGGGCATCAGATACATGACTTACACTTCTGGATTGAAAGATCAATTTTTTACGTGAAGTTATATTATAAGTAGATATTTTATATTTTAAATATTATTTTTATAAGTTATTTTTAAGTAAATAAATTACGTCATCCGAGCGTCACACAAGTAATCTTGAGCCCGATACGAAGTTCGTGAGCCGGATTGGAATTCGTGGTAGCCGAGGTAAAATTTCGCAAACACTGCTGTTCCTCAAACGAACCATTCGTGAACCGAACTGTAATTCGTAAAGTCAGATACCACCGTATTTAACGGCCAGCAAACGATGCACGGCCGCTCTAGTGCCTGGGGGCGTAGACTCCTCGCGCCAGCTTCGTGTCCGTTGACGCGTAGCGTGCTTTGCCGACGCGGTGGAACGGTCCGACTCGTCGGCGTCGCTCTCTCTCACTCGGCCGCATCAGCATCTCACAGCGGCTGCCCCCCCTCCTGCCCACGTGTTAGTGCGCGAGCCCGGCGAATATTGCGTTGTGTCATCATATATGCAGTGGGTGCTTCGCGTCTCCGATATTCCGTGTGCAGGCAACCCTACTACACGCCAACAAGGATTTAAGCTATAACGGGGAGCTGTGGAGCTCGCCGTTCGCGCTGCCTGGATATATGCGATGGCCGAGAGATATTAAACGTTGCCCAAAACCTTTCGCGATTGCGCCATCCTATACATATCGGCGAGGCCCAGAGGCGCGCTGTACCGGTGCGCCAGTTGACGGGCCGTGGATTTTCCTACTAACGGGTACTAGAGGGAACTCCGGTGCTTCGATTATTAAGATATCGCAGGAATGGTGGTTGGTGCACGGATTTGTCTCATCTTTGGGGGCTTGCGGCTTCGCACGTTTTTAACCTCGAGGTCGCGGGTATGGACCCCGCGGCCGCATTTCGATGGGGGCGCAATTCAACGACGCTCGTGATGCAGTCAACCGCAAAAGTTTACGGGATGCGGCTTCCCCTGCAAATGCATGCATTATACTGCACTTTTAAGTTAAGGCGTGACCCTACTAATTTATTGAACCAGGCTTACTCCGTGCTGGAACATTTAATTCCAGGCTTGTGCGACCACGCTTCGCGAGAATTCATGGTTCTTGGAAGATGCTGCGTCCCGCGAACTTTCGCGGTTAACGGCACACCTAAATTTACGTGCACGTCAAAGAACACCACGCGATCCAGACTGATCCGGAGTCCCCCGCTACGCCGTGCCTCATAATCAGATCGTGTTTTTTGGCACGTAGAACTCTAGAACTTAATCTTTTGGACGTTCTTGTGGTTTTATCTACTACGGTTTATCTGCCTTTATCGGGCTGAATTTCTGTGTTTCTAAAGGCAATAAGACACAGGCTTAAACGTTGCTGATTATTCAATTTACTAAGCATTGTATTGTTCAAAATCATCAATTTGCAAGGTCACAAAGCCGTTCGAAGCCAGATGGACGACGTCTAGACACAGCCTTGTGCTATGCCCATCATTCCTATGCCAACTGAGCAGTCATACTTTCAGCTAACACTACCGCCATAGCTCCCCCTAGTAAGGTTTGTAGGATGCATTCAATCAGGTCAGAATTAGGTTTGCACGTTCCGCCCCAAACTACAGAGGCATACTCTAGTAGGGGAAGGCGCACAGTCAATATGAGAGGAGCAAAAGGGGAGTGGAAGGCATGCGCTGTACCGAAAACAATACCAAGAGCGCGACGGATACGTTGTTGCGCATATTTAGCGTGTGAAGAGAAGCCTAGCATTTTGTCGAAGTACTCGCCATGCAGGAGCTTTCGTTTCATCGACCCTGAACCATGGAGCATCCCGAAGGGTGTGTGAAAATTGCACATGGTGCGTTTACCGCGTATAACTCAATACCGTAGTTTTAGAAGCGTTTAAGAGTATCACATTGTGTATCTGCACCAGTTACTGTTGAAAGTCGCAAACAGATTGAGGTCGTCAGCATATGGAAGGAATGAAAAGGGTTGAAAAGCTGACGAAATAATAATAATAATAATAATAATAATAATAATAATAATAATAATAGTAATAATAATAATAACAATAACAGTTGTGAGACAGAGCCCGCTATGTGTCCGTCTTTGTTGCGGCGAAATTAGCGATAGCGTACATCAAAAAAAGTCGCTGTTTCGCCAGAAAGGCGAAGCATCAAGTGCGATAGCAAATTAGTAGAGAGCTATTCGGAGTAGGGATAGTAGCTTTATCGGCTGCATAAACTTGGACACATTCACTTACTAACTGAAATAAGGAGCGTGGTGTCAGCGCGCACAAGCACACATGAATAGATCACACTCGATGACCGCAGATAACCACTGTCAAAACGCTGGCCCGCCGCAGCGAGCGAAGGTTCGTGCGGTGTATCGCTTCAACGGAAACTGAGCGGCCGAATGCACAGCGCATACAAAGGTCGAGAGCCGTGTGGAGATCGCTTGCAAGATACGGCGCGCGCGACAACACCAACATTGTATGGGCACAAACATATAATGAAGAACCAAGCGCAAAGTACATGAACGCATTTGTTGGCAGAGTAGAAGCCGCCCCCCCCCCCCCTCCCTCCCCCGCTGTTTTCCCGCTGTGCTCTTTTCGCGTGGGAGATTGCGTCGCCAGTTCCCCTTGCGCCCGGTTGCATTTGGTGCCGCAGTCGCCCCCCCCCCCCCCCCTCCCTCCCATACCATCCACGGCGTTTCGCACCACGGAAGTCGCGTTTGCTTTCCGCCGTGCGTTCGCTCTCCGCGATAGCGCGCATCCCACGCGCGCTTTCAATCGCACATACGGCGCGTGGCGACGATTTTATCGCCTTTGGACTTATACGGAACCTCACGCCGACGGCGGCGACGCCGACGGCAGAAATCTGCTTGAAGTGTCCATATAATGGCTATCGCAATAAAATTCGGCCGCTATTTTCACGTCCTTGCGCGGCACTTTCATTTTCCGCACATGCCGAATTTCCCTGCATGTTTCACGCTGTACATTTCGGGCAAACCCGCTGTGGTGCTTTGGTGTTGCGCTGCTAAGCCCGAGGGCGCAGGATCAAATCCCGGCCACGGCGGCCGCATTTGCAAGAGCACGTTAAATAACCCCGTGTGGCCAAAATTAATTGGGAGCCCCCCAGTTAGCGCGCGCCTCATAATGAGATCGTGGTTTTCGCACCTATAAAGCCCCAGAATTTAATTTTTGTTGTGATAATAATGTATCCCAATAAAACACTCTGTAAAAACTTTCCTTTTATTATAGCGCTTTATCGTTTGTTTGTAATTTTGAGCCACATAGCACCCTATGCCACGTGTTCGAACTGCCATTCTGGCTGTGGCGTGCTCTTATCAGCAGTGAGGTGCGAAGTCAGGTGACGTCACTTTATTCTAAAGAGCCACGCCAGCGTTGGTCCGTCTCTGGTGGCGCAGAATGCGCCCGGAGTTTTTTGTCGTAAAAGCACGTATATATGTCGCCGGAGCAGCTGTAGAAGTTATATAAGCGAACTTTAGCTTCGTTGTAACGATCGCGGACTCAGTCTGATATAAAATGGCTTCGGTTAATTCTTATCAAACACGAAACCGTGGCTTCAAACGTGCGTAAGAGGCGCAGCGTGCTAGGCGACGAGGCTTGCGTTTGAGACGATTTGATTCGCTGGCGTGCAGACGCTTTGTCGTGCGGCCTTTTTTTCTTTATTGCGGGGATTTTTTTCGTGGGTGACGGCGAAAGATCGAGGTCGTCTGTTATAATTATCGGTAATTTCTCGAAGGGGGGGGGGGGGGCCTCAACTTTTGTGTTGACTCCTTTAAGGAAGGTAATGGAATGTAAGGAGATTGAACCTGATGAAATAGTTAATAATGCGCTACGAAAAAAAAAAATACGACTAGCATGAACAACGCCCATCAAGTGGGCGTCGGTGCCGTAAAGCGCTCCATTACTTTTAAAAATTATTGGCAATATTTAGCTGGTACAACCGTTCTGGTGTATAAGCGCTGCAGTACATTGTGCGCTGAAAGAAAAAAAAAGTGACAGTGACGTCTCACTTCGTGAACGTGGGTGACGCGCAAGCGTATGGGTGCTATAGCGCACACGACGCTATCGGCCCTCGTTGCGCGTAGACGCCTACACAGTCCGCATCACAGATCGTATTCAAGACAGGGTTCGCGCGGCCGCACCATACGCAGCAGCAGCCGGAGTAGAACGCCTAGCTATACTCTGTGTCAGTAGTTCCGTGCAGCACTGTGGAAGGTACAGGCCTCTTCGACCAATCAGGAACGCGAACACATCTTAAATGTGTCATTCCGCGCCTTGTCGTCTGCTAGCGGCGAGTGCTGCAGCGCGGGAGCATCTCCGAAGACTGTTCCCCTTACCAATCTCTTTCGACGTGGTGCAACGCTGCGTTAGTCGTATTTAGCGACTGATCGAATCCAAGTGAAATTATTACCCTTTATTATTATTTTATAAGTTACGGACGCAGTGTTCTCGCTGGGCGTGCGGAATCGCAGTGCGCATACCTCTGCCACATGTGCGCTCGGCGGCTCGCGCTCCGGCGGCTGAATGTCATCGCGACGCGATGAATTACCTTGCTAGACATGGCGTAGTAGAGCTTTCGCTGTAAAACGAAGCAAAATCACCTAAAAGATAGCAGCTGTAACATGCAGAGAAGCCTTCATGTAAACATGTTCCTACTAGACCACTTGTTAAGGCCATTAAGACAAGCAACGGGTTCCGAACACTGGCACTACATCTCGCTTCGTAGGTATCTGCGCTCGATGGTCACGTAGCCTTGGCTCTGCTGCACGGAACTACTGTAACATGGTATAGCCAGTTACGCTTGCGCGTAAAAACTAACTTACTCGCCGCGCGTACACTCTGTGCCCTAGGTCTCGACGCGGCCAGCTGCTGTCCAGCAGCCAATCGGCCAGTGTGGGCCACGGCTGCAGCTCTTCGGGCAGCGGTTCCAGCTCGACGGAGAGCAGCGGTGTGCCGTGCCTCGGGGCCTCCACCTCGGGCGGCGTGATGGCGACGAGCGGCCACGGCGACTGCCTGCCTGCGGCGGCTACCGCGTCCATGTCGGCGCTCTCGCTGGCCACGGGCTCGGACGAGCGTGTCACCCTCATCGTGGACAACACGCGGTTCGTCGTCGATCCCGCGGTGTTCGCGCTCCAGCCGGACACCATGCTTGGACGGTGAGCTCGGCTATGATGATTTCCGTCGGCATACCCTTCAAAACGAGAAGGGGGGGGGGGGGGGGGACAAATGTTCAACTAGCGTGTTGTAACAGTGGAACTGTGTGAGCCGGCCGTTAGTCCGTCCGTCGCGGACACGACATGTGGGCCGATCCTGGCGGTAATGCAGAAAGAGCCCAAGTGCAATGGCACGTACCCCTGTGAAATAGCGAAGTTGAGCCTGGCTAGGTTAGCTATGCATGGTTGGGACTACTTAAGTTTAGTCAGTCATCGATAGCCAATCAATAGCGAATCGGTAATCAATCAATAATAAATTCCGGAAAATTCTGGGGATGACTTGGTAGTTCTTAACCTAGCCCAAATACATGGCCAATACCTTGCGATAGCCAATCAATAGGTAATCAATCAATAATCAATGAATTCCTGAAAATGCTGGGGATGGCTTGGTAGTGCTTAGCCTAGCCCAAAAGCTGGTACTAGCTAAGTGCCCAGCAGCGCTGCTGTCAGTTTAGCATTGTGCCTCCAGTGCAAGCTACACTAATTTTGCCTATTCAGGTTTTGCTACGTCTATTGCAGTCTAGGATTTCGCCCATCTTGATTTTTTCTTGCTTCATTAAGACCTCTGTCTCTTACGATCGAACCAGGATATATCGAATCTGAAGGGGATTACGAAAAAGTTCGATGGAAGCGTTAGATGTTCTCTAAGACGACGCCTGGCGTGGCTCCCTCTGTCGGGGAATTCAGAGAGCTTGGCTTATGGAGTTGTTGAGATGGTCATTCTTAGGCCAGCTCCACCGGAAAAAAAAATAATTTAAGGAATGGGGAAGGAAATGCAGATATGCAGATAGATTCCCGTAGTTCTGTACACGTTTGATGTAGAATGTAAGGAGTCATCGTTTCTTTTGTTCAAGGAGTGCAGAAACAATTAGAAATCTGAGAATGCTCATGTGGAACGTTTCAATACCTGATCTTCGAGCAGGTTAACTAAAATCTAAATCTGGGGGGCCAAACTAAAGTGCTGGGTTTTGGATAGAGGCCAGTCAGTTAAAAAAAAGAAAGAGTGTTAGGAAAATGTGACTAAGCGGGTTCCCTCGTCCAGCTTTCGGGGGTTTGGAGCCCACAGCTGCAAACTCCTCAGTTCCCCTGCCCCCACCCTCGTATATTTTGTCCATGCGTCGAAACACTGCAGGATTAGTCACCCAGAGAACAGACTGCAGAGAGAATGCAGAGAACAGACTCCAGACTCATGATACTGGAGTTTCATGATTGAGATGCAAATTGATAACCCCATATGAATTGGATAGATGCCATTGGGGAGTGTTGACCAGAAAAGAAAAAGTAGTAGTTTTGCCTGAAAAGCGAAGCATTGATTGTGTTAGCAAAGTATTAAACCACACGAAGCAAGGCTCATAGCTTCATTGGTCGTATAAATTGCAGTGCTACTAATACTTGCCTACTAATTAGGTTACCAGGCATGGTGACACGCGGGCACGGGCAAAAATGAGCAAGTCTCACTCGATGACCGCGAGCGCTTTCTGTGACAACACTGGCAGGATGAAGATCCGCATTAGCAGCGAGCGAATAGCCCTTGGGGCTGTCTCTGCTTCAACACAAAACTAGGCCCGGGAGAACACAGCGCACATGAAGCCATGGCCCTCGGCAAGCGTAGCCTTTGTATCCACAACAGATTACCTCCAATATAGGGCACGCGTGGTCGTGCTTATCCCAGCCATTCGCAGCCGCCCCCGTATTAAAGGAAACGCACGCAAACCTGCCTCCCCCCCTTTTACCGTGCGCTCACCTCCCCACTCACCTTTGAGCACACAAGAAGAGAGTGCGCATTCTCCCCCTCTCCTCCCCTACCTGCGCGTGCAAGACGTTATGCCAAGCTGCCTTCCTTCTTGGCTCTCTCTTGCGCCTACAGCACACAGTGCGCGGCCGCGATCTTATCGCACTTTGACTTTATGCAGAACATCACGGCGACGCCCACGGCGGGAATTCGACGGATACGATTGCAATAACAGGAACAGCAGAAAAACGGAGAACACGTAAATGGAAAGATTAAAGTT
The DNA here is from genome assembly GCF_013339745.2 of Dermacentor silvarum. Classification (NCBI taxonomy): domain Eukaryota; kingdom Metazoa; phylum Arthropoda; class Arachnida; order Ixodida; family Ixodidae; genus Dermacentor; species Dermacentor silvarum. Next base: position 165,744,897 of record NC_051162.1, on the reverse strand, counting down.
GGAAGTGGTAGTAGAAGGGGTAATGAAGTAACGCATGGAGAAAGAAAAATAATGAACCTCAATGAGGTGAACTACGAGCACATTCCAACACATGTGCCTTAAACCGTGTTGCCCAAACAGCATAAGGTAGCTTTTAGGCCTTGTAATCGTACCACTGAGTCACACCACTTTAAAAAATATCAGCATAGTGAATTGTAACTACTTACATTTAAATTTTAATCTTGGCATTCCGAAACATCCTTTAGGCTAGGAATTTATTTGTCTTTATTATATACAGAGTATAAGCTGAGTGTAAATGGCATCCCTAACAAATCATGAAGATTTTTTTAGTGCTAACTTGTGTGCATTGCATAGCTAAAATTTATATTGTCCCACTGCTTCCATTGTATTCTGTGTGATCTGTATTCTGGCCCCGTTCTTTACATGTTTGCATCTGCACCTACTGTATTTTCGGGTTTATAAGACGCGTTTCTTTTTTCTGAATTTTTCGTCGGTGCGCCTTATAGAATGGTGTGACTTAGGTACATTTTTTTTTTTTGAAAAACTGCCGTCAGAATCGGATTTGATGTTATGGCCACGCGAAGCACGCTGGTTGATTCAATTGCTACGGGTTCTGTGCATGCTGTAAGGTACCGGGTTCTTCTCGTGATCGAGTTCCCGAGCGCCATGCGAGAAAGACGGAGCAGCAACACAAGCTGGGGTATGCCTAACCCGAGTCGACCGACCCCTAAGTCATCACATCTGGAGATCGCTGTCAAGATACCAGAGTACAAGCCGCTCCCCCTCCTCCCTCCCGCGCTGCCTTCCTGCTTTTCTTCCTTGTGTGCGATTCGGCTCACCGTCGCATGCTTTCACTCGCACATACAGCATATGGCGCGCCCTTGGACTTTATACGGAACATCGCGGCAACCACGACATCAGGAATGCGCCTGAAATATATAGCACCCATACGCTTGCGCGTGTCCCGCCTTCACGGAGTGAAACGTTACTGTAATTTTGTTTCAATCACGTACCTAACGAAAAGGGGTGTCTTATCCACCGGTGCGACTTTATATACGTTTGTTATCGGAAAAACTGCCGTTATGGGGGGGGGGCATGCATCTTGTACAAATGTGCGACTTGTAGACCGGAAAATACGGTGTTTCCTTTACTATGCTTTTATTTGTTGCACATGTACGATCTCTTACTCGGTATGCTTTACTGGGCTTGCAAGGTATGATGAATAAAGAAAACTGGCGGACGCATAGCTTTATTTCCTTTATGCACAGCAGTCTTCGTACCCAGTAGTAGCTCAAATAACATCACGAAAGTTATTCAATGATTTGTTTAAAGAGCATTTACAAGCTCTCAGAGTGTAGAAATGCCTACAATAATGTTTTGTTTCCTTGAAATGTAGCAGTGAGTTTTGTCACTTCTCCCAACTTCATCTTGTTACCTTAAAAAAAAGAAAAATGGTCATACATTTCCTAGTTCTGACTGGTCTGCCTTTGCTGTGAAAGCATTATGAGTTTTGCAATGGCGTTCTTTGTAGCATGTTTGGCTCGTCACTGGAGAACAACATCACCAGGCCCAATGAGCGGGGAGAGTACGAGGTGGCCGAAGGCTTGTCTGCTACAGTCTTCAGGGCCATCCTGGTAAGCACGATACTGCTGTGTTTATGTATTCATAGTTTAGGGGGACCATAAAGATTTCGGTAATCTCATTGTTTTTAGCAGAGTGAATGTGTATATAGTGTACACAGTAGTGGTGGTGGTGCTCCCTAGGATATCCTACCCCTTTCTTAAACTTATTTTCGTCACGTGAGCCTAAAAAAAAATGACAGGGTGTCCTTATTTTAATGCCATTGCATTTTTGTTATGTACCATCTTGCCCAAGCTGTAGCTATTTTAGAACAGATATTTTGTTGTTGTTTTTCGGCAGAAACCTGCTGCTGTTGAACTCCTTTCTCAGCAATACCTTCATCTCTGAGTTAAACTTTTGAAATGTTAACAGGAGTCTTCTTTATTTAAATAAAGGCTCCAGTTCATGCTATAATTGAAGGAGATTGTCCGGGCGAGATGCAGCTGACTTAATGTGATAGGCTAATGATTTTTGTTAAGGCTGTGGGGCATGAAAATATCCGGTAATAAGTATTGTGTGAGTACGTACGGTGAATAAGTACGGTGCATAAGTATTGAGAGGTCTTGGCTACCTGTGTCTTGAAAGGGATTTAAAGCCTAGGACTAGCAAGACATAGTAAATGAATTTATTTGGTCAGGTAACTGCTGGTCACACTGGCACCTCACACCTTCTTTTTTTCTGTCTAGTCACTGTTTCAAATAAATGTTTATTGATTCATTTTTTTCTCTTGAAGGATTACTACAAGACCGGGGTCATCTACTGCCCTCCAAGTGTTACTGTGCCTGAACTGCGAGAGGCGTGTGACTATCTTCTCATCCCATTTGATGCCCAAACTGTCAAGTGCCACAACCTCAGTGAGTGCCTGGTTTTCTGCCTCTCAATATAGCCTACCTGTTTATATATTATTGCCCAAGGTTTCATATTATGCAATGGGTGAGCATTGTCAGCAGGTAGATAACCTAGCCTTGTCAAAACACAAAAAGGGTTCTGCAGTAGTATCCTTGTTTCCATTTGTAGTTCTTGAAATTTATTGATAACAATGAAGTAACAGGGGGGGGGGGTACAGTGCTCACGGATTGAAACGCGACAGGCAATTTTGGGTGGAACACTGCATCTGTGCAATTACTCGAGAGTACTATGCCTTGTTGTTTCGAATCTGGTCACGAAAGGTGACGCAGACTCTGATCCAAGTGTATAAGTCGAGATTGCGCCGATGTCACGCAAACTACCGACGGTGAAAACAAAAGCATGCGCATTGGTCAGGCCTAAATTGTCGCGTTTCGATCCGTGAGCACTGTACATTCCGTTTAAATGTACAGAAAAAGGTCCTGTAGCTCAAGGTTGATGTTGGGTCTGTTGGGTTGATGTTGATGTTGGATTATGTCCATTGTACACAATGGACATAATGCAGAATCAATTCTTTCTGGGGTTTTACATGCCAAAACCAGTTCTGATTATGAGGCATGCGGTAGTGGAGGGCTCCGGATTAATTTTGACCACCTGGGGTTCTTCAACCATCGAAATGTGGCTGCCACGGCCAGGATTCGATCCCGCGATCAGCAGCACAACGCCTTAGCTGACTGAGCCACCGCGGCGGGTAATGCAGAAGCAATTGAAAATTATGGACTTCACAATCAAAGTTCAATAATGCAAATAAATGTTTCTTTCTTTTTTCTAGAGCCAAATGCAGTCGTTCATTAAACACATACTCGAAGGAAATACAAAATAAAAGGTACTGCGATAGGTGAAAGAAGCACATTGAAAAGGCGGTTGGAATAGTACAAAGCAATATATTTTATTAAAAAATACAAATAAAACATTAAATTTGAGATCAATAAAGTAGAGCATCAAAAGAGCATAATGATGACATGATAGGACAGCTGGTAAACAGTACAGGATTGTTGATGTTCTCAAAAATCAACATTTAGCAAACAAAATGCATAGAAAAAGTTTGACCAATGTGAAGGCTTATATAGGATGGCAAAAGTGAAGTTATTCCAAAATTTTATCACAAGTTGTTCAGATAAGAAAAAAAAGTTGTTGGGAGAAATAATCTTTTATATCTTTTAGTGCACACTGACTTGCCTTGGCAACAATTTATGTTTGTACACATGCAATGAATGTGTACATTGTAACTTGCAGTTGCTTTCAGTTGGCTTGATGAGCATGTATAACTTTACCTAATGGTCCTTTGACTGTGGCACAAATTGTTTTGAATGTTGTAAGTGCAAGACTTGTTGCTTTATTTTGCCACATGTCAGCAGCTGCTTCTTGCTTCTTATTTCACTAGGAGGCCTTCTTCATGAGCTCTCTAATGAGGGAGCTCGCCAGCAGTTTGAAAAGTTCCTTGAAGATCTGATTGTCTGCAGAATGGTCAATGCAGCTCAGGTCAGTAGTTGGAGCTTCTTGGTTTTACTATGCTGGGTCCCTCTATACAAGTCAGTGAAGTTATACTGTATATTGGCGTATGTTTTAAAAAAAAAGCTGAATATTCCAGAATATGTGCACGGTTGTTTCTTGTATGGCACCAACTCATAAAATTTTCTTGTTCCTCCATTTGCCGGAAGATGAGTGATCACTGAGAGGGAAATGTGCAACCAGGCAGTTGGGCAGTCTACCTTTGTGTCACTCCAGCAGTTATCATAAATATGGGATGTACATTAGCAATTTTATTCTGTCATTACTGATTTTCTATAAAACCTACTCTAGGTTTGCTTGTATTTGTTGTATCAGTGATAGGAAAAAAAATCTGTGATCGTCTCAATAAAGATTGACTTTATTGTGTTGTGAAGACTTTTATTTTTCTGAATATGTATGAGTTACGTGTATGTTCTTTTTTTTTTTCTTTCCCCCCGATCTCTAGAGAGGTGACCGTGAGTGTCACATAGTGGTTCTCTTGGATGACGATACAGTCGACTGGGATGAAGAGTACCCACCACAGACTGGTGAAGAACACTCGCAAAGTTAGTACATTCCTTGAAACACTTGGTGCCACTTGTAGAGAAATTTAATTACTGTATTTGCAAGGGTGCGAGGTATTGTTTTCTTCTTTTATAAGCCACCTGATTGTAATGCATACATTACTTCTAAGAAAACAGGTTTGAAAATAGCATGGCCGTTGCAGCTAGATATGAAATGGACACTTTGTTTACAGCATTGGCAAGAGTGTACAGTCAGTGCTAGTGGCATTGTCATCACAAGCTGACAGAGTGCAGGTTGGCGATGATAACATGCCGCTTTCATTACTAATAACTGAAGTTTTGTTTCATGTTAAGTTAGCGCCAATCAGGCACTTTGCATTTTTTTATTCAGTAGACCGAGGCAATGGGCAACTATCCCATTTGCAGTTGTTGCGGAGTAGTTCAGGAAACAAATATCAAACGAAATGGACCACATGGTGGACGTGCCGGGGTCTATAAACAGTGTTAAAGAACTGTCTCACAGGTACAGCAGTGAACGGTGTGTGTGAATAAATTTCCATTCAATTTAAGTAGATCCTTCTGTTTTGTGTTTTCCTAACGGACTAAACTCGAGACATGCTACTTTTTTTTCTTGTTATAAAATTTGCTACATGTTAAATTTTAACGCACATTATTTTGCTACTATGAACCCGAAAGAGCTGTGTGCACATGAGATTCAGGGGCACACTTGAATAGGGGAAATGGGGTACTCTGTTAAAAAGCTAACATTAGTGTGAAAAATAATGGTTATGTGGAGGCTGTCGACTATTAAATGAGTTATTAATACAAAATAAAGTTTACTTTCAATTAGGCTGTTGACTATTAAATGAGTTATTAATGCAAAATAAAGTTTACTTTCAATTTCATTACGTACCTAAGTACGTAGCTTCAAATTCATTAATGTGGACATGTTGTGATGTGATACATTTGTATTTAGTTGCGTTAATGCTATCATGTTTCTTTTAGTATTGCACTGATACTATGTATACCGTTGACTACTGTAAAATGCCAGAGATGCCCACACCCAAAAAGTATACCATGCGCATTTCTGGCGTGATTTCCTGCTTTTAGCAAGATGTAATATTGTTGAAAGGCAGATTGAGTTCGGGCTTCCCTGGGAGCAATAGGCTTTGACAAACTGGAGGATGTACAAGCAACACGATTTGATTGACTGGTTGCGTGCAGCTTAACATTCTGCACCTGATGTGTCCGCCAACATCAGTTGGTGAACCCAATTAAGAAAACTGAACTACTAACTTGAAGACTAGCCAATAAGAGAAGCTTCACTGTTGTAGTACCGTGTTTCTGAAGTAGTTTATGATGGTTTATATAAACTATTGTTGCCTGCTGAAATCAGCCTCCCCCTTATAGTAGCTCTCTTCAGTCTTTGTTATGGGCAGATTGTCTCTGGAATCGGTTGCAATATAAGGTGGTGCACCTAGAGTGACTTGCAGCTTATCTGCACGTTTGATGTATAACAACTTGCTGCAGCATCTGAATTATAGCTTTGTTTTTCTTTTATATGCATGCACTGGGAACTTATTTCGGCATGTGCCCTTGTTCCTTTTCAGTTATCCACAGCACAGCTATGTACCGCTTTTTCAAGTACATAGAGAATCGGGACGTTGCCAAGCAGGTGCTCAAGGAGCGCGGCCTTAAAAAAATTAGGCTTGGCATTGAAGGTGGGTTTTTACTGTATTTACTGTCCATTTAATGTATTTACTGTCCATTTCGTTGCATTTCCACTGTGCAGCTCTTATGTTTGCCCACATTTCTAGCTGTGTGCTGGGTGTGCGCTTTCACGAGTGGGCTCTATGTGTTCATTTGTCTATGCTTTATTACTGTTTAATTAAAAAGCAAGGCAAGAAAAAACAATGGCTGTCAAAAGCATGACGGGCAAAATTGCGCGGCATATTTTGAAAATATGCTTGTCAGAAATGCGCAAGCTATTCTTTCAAAATGCTCATGCAGGGTGTTTCACTTAACTTGGGCCAAACTTAAAAAATATGCAAATGCTACGTAGCTGGACCATCCAATGAGTGCCAATGAGAAAATTGTAAAGCAATATGAAAAACTCCCTATACAGCTCTCTGGTGCTCAATACATGCTACATAAAATTGTTTTTTTGAGCGTGAAAAAAGCCCATGAATACATGCTAAGTGCCTCGAGCGGGCCAGTCGCATGGCAGTTTTGGGTGTCTGTGCGGGTTGCTTGTTCTTGTTACTGTTGGCATTGTTGGTTGTTCCAGCAGATTCATCACTTAATTACGTAAATGCTGGAGCATGTTTTCTGTGGCAAATGTGTAGTGGGGACACGTGTTACTAAAGACACCTAAGTAAAGGGATTCATGTGGTACGAACAATCTCTAAACAAAAATCCACAGGTGTAAAACCTGCTTATTTGCTTAAAAGGGAAGGACCATTTTTCAGTCACTTTCGACATTTAAGTAGTATTTCAGGCCAACAGCCGTGACACAGTGACGCCGTTAGCTTAGCCTTGCGTTTAATGCGGATCAGCTATGAATGCCCACTACAACATGTTCATTTTGAGGATGACACCTTAGAGTATGTAAATTACACTGGTGATGAAGTGCATGGTATTAAGTATTGTGGCACCTAGGAGGATTGCAGAAACAGTGCTTATTTGCATACTGTGCCTTCTTGCTATCTACAGCGAGAACAGCAGCTAAAACTAGCTATAAGAGCTAATCAGCTAAATTTGTTTCATATAATAACTTATAAAAATCAAAATGAGCTTTATCATGTGGAGTCTTATACAGAGTATTTTGTTTTTGCGGCTTGCAAATATAGTATTTTATTAGTACAGTGTCGCTAGCTACTCTGTTATCTCAAAATGACTGCATTTATGGAAGGTGCTTGCAACCGCTTGGATATAAATGTCTACTGTGACTGTGTCTTTGTCGCACAAAATGTTCTTATAATGCAATGATATGGGGCATACATATGGAACCACAGTATTCCTGATGTCTGCTCTTCTAAAGCTTTTTTTTTTTTCACAGGTAATTGTCCCTTTTGGTGCCTGTGGCAATTGAGTCAAAATTTACCAATTTAAAAAGGAATTAGCACAGAAAAAACATCATTTCCTAAAAACAAATTCCTAAATCATTAGCTTGACTTTGAGAGAGATTGTGTCTGCAGTGTTGCTGTTATGATCATCAAGCGAGTGGATAAATATTGAGCTCTACAGTGCAAAATAATCTGTTGGATATGTCACGACATCTTTGATATTTGACTGACACCCCTCGATCCTGCACCTTCACAGCACCTTTGAAACGTGTGGTAGACCTAACAGTGAGAGATATGAAGAGAGAGCCAATTCACACTCTAGATGAAATGAAAAAATAAGTTTATTCACACAAGTGCGTGAAGCACATGTGAGATAATGAATGTAAATGCATTCAGGGGTGGCAGAAAGTTGGATGCAATGATCAAGTTGGCGGTAGCATTGGTGCAATTTACATAGAATAGCAGGAGTTGGATAAATGTTTCAAGCTGGCCATCAGTGGGCTCATGTGGACAAGTGGTAGTAGTAATGACGGTGGTCGTAATGCATCTATGTGCAGGGTACCCGACCCACAAGGAGAAAGTGAAGCGTCGGCCGGGCGGGCGCGCCGAAGTGATCTACAACTATGTGCAGCGTCCCTTCCTCCGCATGTCCTGGGAGAAGGAAGAGGCCAAGAGCCGGCATGTCGACTTCCAGTGCGTCAAGAGCAAGTCCTGTCACGAATCTTGCTGCCGCCACTGACGGGTCTCCTCCGGTCGCCAATTCCGCAGCGATACACCAGGCGGCAATCGCTGCTGGAGTTGTCGGCGGGGGTGGTGCTGTCGGCGGTATGGCTGCAAATGCACCCGTGGTCGTGCACGTGCTTCAGCAGGAGCTCGGCGCTGTCGGAGGGGCCGAGGAACCGCCCGTTCAGCCGCAGGAAGAAGTGGTGCTGCTGCCTAAGGAGTCTTATCCGACGGTGCTCTTTCCACCAGACGACCTGCCCTAGTGCCACCGCGTTCCCGTTTCGCCCCATCGGGAAGAACATGCATTTGTGGAGCAGTGTTGCGCCTCAGGTTTTATAGTGCCAGGACACGGGTTTTTGTTCATGCGCGCGCAAGACAGCACAAATGCAGATGCCTAAGCAACTGATGGACTCGGCAAGGCACTGCACTAGAGCACTTTGTCTGATGTGTTTATTTTTTACTGCCAGACAGGATGTGAGTGCTGAGCCAGAATGTTCAACGCTGTTTGCTGCTGCTTCTATTTTATTTTCTTGTCTCGGGCAACTTGCACAGTTGAGTGTTGCAGTCTGGAATGCCTTCCGTAAACGAGAGAGAAAAAGCCGTGTAGCATATCCTGCACTGAAGCTTCACATAGGCATAATATTGTGTTATGGATCAGCTGATGACCAAGTGCCCCAGTGCCTGACCATTTGAGTGCAAAGCTCTGTGGTTGCGCATTCTCATCAGTGGCTGGCATGTGAAGGCTTACTTCAGTACTTTATTCATGGTATCTTGCATTACCATCCAAAAGTTGTGCAAGCGACAGTAAGATGTGGAACATCTTGTACAGCTGTGGCACCCTCCTTTTCTTTTGCATTGGCTTCTGTGGTTCCAAGTTGTCATGATTTAGCCCTCAATTATTGGACATCAGGTGAAATGCAAGTTGCTTAAGCATTTCTTTGAAGCTTTAGTCTTTTATTCTTTGTGTGCACATTTTATTGAAGTTTGCCGTAACCTTGGTAAGGTGCAATCTCTCAATGAAGCAACGGGCCTGGCAGTGGACTGACTTCAGTGATTCTCAGGCCAGCTAAAGCGCACGACCCAAGTTCCTGTTTTTCACTCCAAAATTTAAACCATGAGCAGCTGCCCTATACCTTTTGAAGTGCTTTGCATGGCTACTCGCACTGTCGGCATATTTTTCTCATTCCTGGCAACAACCGAGAAGAAAGCAGCACATTTTTGAGAAAGTGGCACCAGTGCCTCTGAGTGGACTTAAAACTCATGTGTTCATCCCAATGTGCCTCTGTTCATTGTAACACAGATTGAACCCCAAGGGTGACCTTGTTGTGACGTGTGGTGTAGTTACTTTGTGCACTTGAAAACTTGTCCAAAGAATGAGGAAGAGTTCTTTTCCGTCCTAAGCTCTGACACATGATTTTGCCAACGTAAGCTGGTATTTAATAAAGACAGTTGGTGCATCTTGTATTGGAACATTAGGCAGAAATTGTTCTTTCTTGTCTTGGCGTACCTACATGCCAATTTATAACACTTTTTGTGAGTATTTGCGTTGATCTTGCTAGATATATTTTCTCAGTTAGACATCTTGCTAAATTGGTAGAGCACGACAATTGCTGTGGCCAACGAAAAGCAGCTTAAAAATAATTCTTAGAGCCTCGGAAAAAGTGAAAAGGCAAATTAAATGTAAGTGGTTTCACAGGGGAACGTTGTGCCAAGTTTAATGTTTGGTCTTATATTTCGAAAGAAATTTTTTCTTTGCTTGTGGCTTCTGAAAGGTATGCCAGGTTTGATTATTTGCATAAAGCACACTGAGATCCTGCTTTCTTTAGTTCTTTCTAGATATTTCTATTTAGGCACAATCTTAAGTGTCCTTGATTGTATGGTAATAATAATGTAAGGAAAATTTCTCTGTGGCATTGGCGGAATAGCACTTCACTGTTATTTAATGTTAGTCAAACCTCGTTATAATGAAGTTGCATCATACGCAGAAAAATGCCTTCGTTATATTCGTGTTCGTTATATCGAGTTTATACTGTGTAATAAACTGGCATTGTTGTCCCAGAATTATTGTTTTACGTGGTAACTATGTAGGAGAAAATGGACCCTGAAAATGTACAGTCAACCATAGAATTTTACGGAACACCAGATCTGACAAAAAGATGAATACCTGCACAGCCTCGGAACGCAGCCTAGTATTCGCATTTACAGCCTCTACCAGTACATGGGAACAACATTGTGATGTTTGATTTCACTGACTACTGTTTCAGGCTGCTCGGAAATTTAACGGGTTTCTGAGATCCCGTGGTCCGTGAACTTTTGTGGTTGACTGTATTTGATGCTGTGCATGCTAGATGAGTCCTTTTTGCAGCTTCATTGTAGTTCGAGGCGTGCTTCTGCACTCCAGGATGCGCACAGGATTGACGAACTTCACTTGTTCCCTGTTTCAGGTAACGTGGTTGTTTCTCGACAATGTTCATATGTAGCTGCTGTTGCAAGGTCATTCATGCTGTTGGAGTTGCTAGTGTACTGTGTGAAATGTCATAGATATTTTCTGGTGTTGACACTTGGCAGTCAATCTATTATGCAGGCTTGGGCAAAGTGTGTTTTTTTCATGACTATAGCAAGCAAAATCTAATTTCAAGTAGCCCAATGTTATTAGTGTCATAAAGATCAAGTGCAGTAGGAACGCCTAAGTTCATCAAGCAAATTTAAATATTGGCAACATTCTTCCGAGCTGTTTGTTGATACATTCTTATTCATGTAATGAAACCAACAAGTGTGCAGTATCTCAGCGAAAATTTTTGTCAAGTATATAAGAGATGTGGTTGGAAAGCAGTCAGTGTGTCACGAAACTCCTTTATTAGCATTCTCACTTGGCTAGAAGCTCAGCCCTTGTCATGGTCTCTTTAATCCGTGTCCTTAAGCCTGGATAAATTACTCGCCCAAACCTACACCATTAGAAATGTTTGCTACAAATATTGCTTTCTGAAAAACAAGGGGAATCCACTGGTATAAAATAAATGTAGGACACTTGAAGCCTTTTCTTGGAAGCACCGCAGCAGCCGTTAAAGCAGTGCATTGCCATTTCGTTTGCTTTCATCTTTGTTTGCCCTTAATTAAAGCTTTACTGTAAGGCTTCAAAGCTAACTGAGGTGAGTGATCTGTCATTGACCTGCATGAAGATATTCGAAGTGTTCGTAATTTAATTGGTTCACTTTCATCTGTTGTTTCATACGCCTTTGATGACATTAGAAATGTTGCTCTTAAACTTCCAATGGCCCATCAGCACGAGTGCTTTGAATCATAGCAGCAATAGCAACCGTTCTCTGCCATAGCTATGTCAGTGGATAGAATGCAAATTTATTGCTGAACCATTCTTTCAAACATAAGCACATACTTCATTAGCTAAGCCTAACAGGGTTTCGTTGACTTTTTTTTTTTAGTTGAAAGTTCCTTTTGAAATAGTGAGCCTCAATGCATTAAAAAAGCCTAACCAGCTTCCAATGTGAGGTACCATTGCACATAAGATGTAATGCTTACAAGTTGAAGTAGGCTTAGCGAAGCCTAGCCATTAAGCCTTCCTGATTTTTTTTTACTTCTAAGTTAACTCCAGGTTAAAGATTCTCCAGCAGATTGTACCTGCAACCAGATTCCAAACTAAATTTTGGTCACTCCATTCTGCTTACGGAATTATACTCTACATCCTGGTTTACAGAACGGTCACTCCTGTGTATTATGGAAGTCTAGTAAACTGACTTTAGTTCTGCAGACGTGTATTTTTTGGAGTGTCCTAAAAAGCGGCCTTATTTCACTTTATTTTCTTAAGGGCCCCTTGTGGGGTATTGTGTAAGCGGCAGGAACATAAGAAATGGAAAAATGCATCCAGAGTACCAAATAGTAGCCACACTTTCACTGACTCTATTGGGCATTGCAACTGCTAGGCAGTCTTTAAACGTCAATTTTTTCATGCCATTCTGTTTGGCATAGACAGGAGGAACTACATGTGAGATGTATTGGAATGTCACTTGTGGTTTGTTTTCAAAAATTAAGCAAAGTTGCTGGTACATTACGGGACTAAGCTGTCTGAGGAGATTTTAGTACTGTTCTTCAGATGGTACGACTGGGGCAGCTGGTTACCTGACTCTGCTTCCTGTGTTTATGTTCATTTATGTATGGACTTCCTAACCTTTTTTTTATTTGGTAGATAAAATATTTTCTCTTTGGTATGGTTGTATCAACGAAGGATCAGTAACTGCTGAAGACTTCACGAAGGTCTACATACCTCTGTTTTCTTTTTCCTTGTTAAAACCACCTGGTCACGAGAAAGAGTAAGCTTCACATGTTGAAACAACTCGATACTTTAGGGTCAGGTTGTCATTACCAGCATTTATCAGTGCAACCAATGATTTGACATTGAATTATTTGTCACTTTGTGTAAATTTTTTCTGCGCTGAATCAATACTTGAGTGCTCTTCACAGATCATGCTGCAAAAGGGTGTGTCAGATGCTACTGCTGGAGCTTAAAAAAGCTTAGGGTAGGTTAACCTGTAATGCCTCGCTGCAGCATATGGCAAGCGCGAATGACCAAAAATCGACGTGCATGAAACATGGCATGGTGTTAGATTGGTCCAGCATTGTTTCATGTGCAAAAAGTAACAAGGTTCACAGCTCTTAGCTTTGAAGCCCCATTCCTCAGTGCATAGGAAAATTTCCGTTAACCACTGCAGTAGACTCAAGCACTGCTGTTGTCTACACTGCACACTACTGGAAGTAGGGTTTTGCTTTTTTTTTTATAGCTAACAAAATGTACCATGACACCTGAAAACACCGTTGTGCTTGATCTGGTTAGGTGGTCTGTGGAAGTGGTGTAGATGCATTTGCTAGAAGCTGCATGTGCTGTCTGCAATTAATAAAATGGCCTGGCTAGTTTGTATTCATTTGTTACTGGTGGTCACACACCTGAGCTTCAGAACGCTAAGATTATGTGTAGGTTCCATGTGCAGATTTGTTAGCGACTAATAAAGCCAGTTCACTAGTTATTCAATGAACAACAACTTTAAGTGATTCATTTGTCATAATATCTCATGAATACTAGTATTACACAGTAGTAAGTGGCAAGTGGTGTGAGGAGTGTTTGATATGGATTTTGTAGTTTGTTTCAAACAGCTGCACCATTCAGCCACTGTGCCCAGCAGCTCGAAACATCCCATGATTTGTGCTGTACGAACACACCTGGAGTCAAGGGGGTGCCCTGGGGTAGCGCATTCTGCTGCGTGCGTGTGTGTGAAAACAAAAGAAGAAACTGTATAAAGTGTAGTTTGGCTTACTGTGCACATAAGGCTAGCACATTGCACTCATCTGTTTTTTTTTCTTGCACTGACAAGGTTGCAGCCCTGTCTTTTGTGTCGGTAATGTTCACAGTGTGTATTCTTACGTGCAAATATTGTTGCATTTTATACAGTGTTAAAAATAACACAGACTGTGTCGTGAGTGTTACTTGTGTGTGAGAGTGTTCCATGAGTGACTTGCTTCCTTTTGTACAGAAACGAACGGTTTTAATATATATATACACATACGTCAAGTCATGTCTCTGTCATCACTTGTCATCACACGGAGAAATGTTCAATCCAGTATTGACAAACATGTTGTGCCCTTTTATTTACAAATCCACCTCGATTCAGTGGTGCCACAGATTGATTGAAATATTTGTAGCTCTGAAATAGAAAAGCTTTGCCAAAACCTTTCCCATTTCTTGCTCCGCGCACAGTCACCTGCTGTGCCACTTGAAAGCAGCAGCTAAGCATTCCATACCAGCCAACTGTCCCGATTTGTTTGGGAGACTCCAGAAATGCAACCAATCCTGCAGAATGTACGGCACTACCATAAACCTCTCAAAGGATTACGCTAATCCCACTGTGAACAAAAAATATTTTGTTTTAAATTCGGGGTAGCTTGCACTAGTGGCGCAAGGCTAAAGACACAGCGGAGCTGATCGGTTCCTAGCTGGTCCTGGCTATACGAAGTGATTCTAAGTTACACGAAGTAATGCCAAGTGATGCTAAGTTATACGAAGTGTATAAGCATTTCCTTGTGGTCCGTGGCATCGGGGAACGCCTCGCGAAGCACTTGCAGTCCGAGCACACATAGGGGAAGTGGGGCAAAAGCTATGCATAGTGTACGGGCGGCGCGCAGCAGACGACACGCCGGGATGACGTCACGGCGCATGCGCAGTAGCACGCAGCTGGTGGGAGCTCGGCCGAGCCGCCGTCAGAGGCGCTTGCTGCAGTCACGGACATCGCGAGCGTTCGGCGCTAATGCGGGGAAACGGAGAAGCGCGGACGGCGTCGGCAGCACCTTGGCGCATTGCGTCGTTGGTGCTGCTACAATTTGTTTCTCTCTCGGTTTCATTTTCTCCTTCTCTCTCCCGAGCATAGCGCGCGACGCGCGCACTCTCTCTCGCTCTCATTTGTCATTAATTTGTTGCTACTCCTCATGCGCGGCTTGGCATGACGTCACGAGGTTATGCCAGGTGTTCTAGCAGCTGCGCCGTCGCTGGTTGCCATGGCTATAGTGCGGCTGGCTTTTCGTGAAACGCGCACTTTTTACGGCTGGCTTAAACAACTTCGCTGTTCAAACTGCTTCATGCCGCACAGCCACATTGTAATTGCCATTATGTACTAGGCAGCTAGCCGAAGTCAGATTTAAATTCAACAATTTGTTTACAGGCTCTATGGCATAACTCAGTTCGTTCGCTTCAGGTCAAGACACGTTCAGGAGTGTGCGTGAGGCAAAGGTCTAATATGTGTTTAATTATACACGTTTGCACGTGCCGTCTCCAGTCACAGTATGGGCACCGAGTCGTCTAATAACTACTGGCAGCTAGCCATTCAGAGTTGCTTCTCGCGTTGCTGTAGCCTCGGGAAGAAAAAGGTTGTTATTGAGGCGAAAACCCTAAGTGGCTCATACCCCCGATGGCGTCGAAAAAATCACCGCCTTTTCTACTCCGTGAAGATGGTCGAACAGCGAAGCTGTGTTAGCCGGCCTGCCGCATCAGGCCGGCTGCAATGGGAGTGAGCGTCCGAGCCGTAGTTACATTTGCGGCCGCTTGGCTGGCCCGAATGGCGCTACTTGCGGGGGAGAAACCCGTCGGCGTCCACGGGCGACGGCGTTCCTCACGCTTTTTCTACGACGTTCCCAGACAAGAGTCCTTGATCAAAGTTCTCTATATACAACCAGCGCTAACACGAACTCCTCTCACACCCCACTTCTCCGTTGACCTAATTTTTTCGTACACCGCCTTTGGTTGGCGCGCCTCACGCTCGCCCCCTGCAACGCGAGTATTAGACGGCGCGACTTTCGTCAATCCCCCCCTCCCCCCCCCCCGTTCTCCTTTTAATCTGCGCCCCCTCTCACAGCATTCTCACAGAGTTGAGCTCATCTTTTCCTCTCCTTTCCCGCTGGGTAACATGGTTTTTAGCGAACCGGCAACGACGACACAGAGTCCTCAGAAACAGCTTCGCTGTAAAAGCGCGTATTCCGATCCAGTGGTACAAAAACTATCATCATCAGCAATGGCTCATACCCCCTAAGCAAGAAAAAATGCAATGGTTCACCCCTCTCGTGATGCAGAGGCTACAAGCGCTCAGCAAAGTGAAGCGAATAGTGCATACTTTCATTGAAATCAACCATACAACACACACAACACCATACGTTTTAATCCTCTGCTGAGAGAAAGCAACTTAAATTCAGAGCCCTGCCACTACTATGAAGATAGAAGCGAGCGAAGCTGTGACTATGGTGGGTCTGCTATAGTGAATATTACTGTAGTGAATTTATATATCATCATTATTGACTATATTGAGCGTCTTCGGCCTGTTCGTCAAATAGCAAGGACACTGGCGTTTTGTTTTCGCCCGGCGCGATGGCCATGTAGTGCGTTTGCTGCGCCAAGTCCGCCCCATCGTCATAGTCTAGCGTATGAGCCACAGCGTTCATAGCCGCGGCACACTGCACGGCATCGTCAGGATCCTGAAAGATGGGGTTAAACGAGCGTCCGTCCCATAGAGAGTGCAAAGGGCAACTGCTGATAACCGAGCTAGCGCGATCTCTACGTCACGAGACAGGGGCACAACGACTGGTGGGACGTGCCGCTGCCGAGTATCGCGACACCTGTGAAACGCATCGGCGGTGGCAAGGGGTATAACAAGAGTCATCCATCATCCGTTTTGACACCTGTGCTAAGGCACAACCGGCGGGAAACCGCCACGCACATGGAGCCAAAGTAATTACTGCTGATGGTCGTTGTTTTGTACGCGCGGACACGATCTTGGGGAACCTAGTCCTTAAAGCTTCACTGTAAAAAAAGAAAGTCGTAGAGAAACCCCGCTTTACGAGCGCGCGAAGCCGCAGCTAAGCGTCGAAAACACGCCGAAGAAGCCGAACTGCGAAAGCAGCAACGCGACGATGCGAGACGGCGCTTTACCAAGTGTGCAGCAGGCTTTCGCCTTCACGTATTACAGGAGTGTAACATACTGCCGAACTTTTACAGCGAAGCTGTTATAGGGTAGGTTCGAGGAGATCGCGTCCGTGTACACCGGAAGTAGGCAACAATTTTGTGGAGTCTCGTTTTGTGGTGTCTTGTTCACTTGGTATAAACCAAAATTGGCATGGAACGGTACGAATGTGTGACTAACGTGACTCATGACATAAAAAAGTCGCAGTTTCGCCCCAAAGGCGAAGCATCGACTGCGATAGCGAATTAGTGTACAGCTGTACGAAGTAAGTATAGTAGTTTTATCGGCCGTATAAAGTTGAAAATATTCGCTTACTAACTAAATAAACAAGCATGGGGTCACGTGCGCACAGGTAAACATGAACACATCTTGCTCGATGACTGCGAAACTGTTTAAACGATGGAATGAGAAAGCGCGCCTGCCGCATCGGGCAAATTGACCTTCGCGCTGTCTCGCTTGAACGGGAACTAAACGTCGAAAGCACAGCGCATACGAAGCTACCGGCACTCGGCGCATGCACTTTTGCACTTTGTACCCATCGCAGATCGCTTTGAAGATGAGGTCCCCGCGGCGCACACTTCGGCCACATAGCAGATCGATTTCAAGATACGGTGCCCGTGCGTAAGCTCTGTCAGTAGCAGCCGCAAGAGCAGAACGCACCCCACAGCCCAACCGTCTCCGTCGCCTCCTCACCCGTGCTCCGCGCTTCCGGCCACCTTCCTCTTTCGTGTGCGCGAGACAAAGCTGCGGTTGCTGGCTCACCGTCGCACGCTTTCACTCGCACACACAACGCACGTCGCGCGGCGTCGATTTGATCGCCTTTGGACTTTATACGGAACATCACTACAACAGCGACGGCAAAAATGCGCTTGGAGTGCCCATATAATTGCTATCGCAATAAAAAATCACATGCCGTCAGTAACGTCATGATTAACGATAATGAAATCACGTTTGGCGCGCTTGCTCACGCCAGCGTTTTGACAGTGGTTGTCTGCGGTCATCGAGTGCGATCTATGCATGGTTGCTTGTGCGCGCGGACACCATGCTTTAGCAAGTTAGCAAGCAAATGTGTCCAAGTTTACGCAGCCGATAAAACTACTATCCCTAGTCCGTATAGCTGTGTACTAATTTGCCATCGCAATTGATGCTTCGCCCTTCGGGCGAAACAGGCACTTTTTAGTTGCAGTACTGCTCGCTTTTCGTCGTGGACGATGTCTGCGTCGTCGTGAGGGTGCCAGTGCCCGGTTGAAATTGAGGCGACAGGTTAAAGGAGGCGTGTGACAAGCATACGGGATTAGGTTGTTCGTGTGCAAAGTTTCAGACCACGGCGATATCGAATTCCTGCAGTCTTAAGAGCCGAGTCAGACAGGCAAATTTAGTGTCACTTTCAGCTAGTGTACATTGGCTTTATTGTCATTTGCAGGGAGTTAGACGGAAATGTGCAGTGATGCTTACTCTAGGAGTGCACTTGCCAGCGAGTGTGTTCGATGAACTCACCATCTGCGCTAATCTCTTTAGCTTCGACAGCAGTCCTTCAAGAATAAATAAATAAATGCTCACTCCAACGTTGGCACTAATTCTAAGACGTCTTTTTTTTATTTCAAATGTTATGAGCATCTTTGTGACATTAGTGAAGCCAAACCACTTTCGCGGCTTCAAACATACTGTCGTGTCTGACGGAAGGACAGCGCAACGGTGGAGCGAAAACAATACGGCTTTATTTAGCCATCAACTTAACAGCAACGGGCGAACTGCCCGGTTCAATGTTACAGTAATGAAAGCACACGCCAGCTTGAATGCCGGCGCTTTTAAGCACAACCAAAAGGTGATAACGCTGCGCCGCCACCACAGCGCATGCCTAGCTGTGACGCCTTATCGCCTAGGCGCGCGACATATCACATACCTTCGCCGATTTCAATGGTGGGTCATTTACGGTGGCGCGTAGAAAATGATCTCCTTATTATGTCAGCTTGTAGCCATCATCTGAAGCGCACACACACAACTCTTAAGAGAAAGCTTTAGCTCGGGGGCTCCTATCTAAGTACATAGGGAAGGATAAATTGTTTTACTGCGGAGCTGTCTATGTCTAGCCTCCCATAGATTTTTCAATGTCCGTGCCTCAAAACTCCCGCACCTTCTATGAGGAGGCAAAGCAAACCAGTAAGGCATGTGCTGACAGCTGGAGTAGCGAGAGGAAAGCTAAGAAACCACCCAGTACTACATAACGCCGCCCTTTATGAGGAGGCGGACCAAACCAGTAAGGCAGGCGCTGACACCTGGCGTAGCAAGAGGAATCCAGGAAACAGGGCGGCGAGAGGCAGCGAAGATCGCGCCCTGGAGGCTGCCCGTAAGCGGCAGGCTCAACAGGAACACGGGTGCCGGGAAGCGGACAATGCGGCGAAGCGACGCAGGTACCACTCCGGTAAATTGGACGAGCACAAAGGTGCGTATACGAAATTTCAGAGGGACTTTCTCAACAGACATTTCGGATTCAGTTGTGTGGTGTGCGAAAGACTGGGGTTCGAGAATGATTTTATGGTGATTCGTAACGTTCGAGATGTCGCGAAGCATGAACGTGATGCGGTTTTGACAGCTACCCCAGCTTCTTACTTAGCTAGCTGCTCGGTTTGGCTGCACCGAGGGAGCGCTAATGGCTGTAGCGCACATCGATCATTTGGTGTGACAGGTGATTGCTAACAAGCCGCCTGCTTCATTTCCGCGCCTGCGCAAAGAATCGAATAGGCAGTTATAGTATGCTGGGTGCGCTGGTTTAGGGAGGCCGTGCGTTGTGCGTACTGCCGAAGAACAGTCTCGCTGGTAGCCCACATTCACAGAGTGCAATGGCTGTGATTTTTCTCGGCAACCACTGCACTGATTTTGATGACGTCTGTTGCATTTAAAAGAAAAAAAGGTAAAATCTGTTAGCTGTTAGAAGCCGAATTTTGATTGAGGCTGGTAATTGCTCTACATATTCCGGGAAATTGCAAAATCTTAGGAAACGAAGCTATCAAGTTTACAAAACTTTAACTGCTTTGAAATATATCGCGTACAATTATCTGAATTGGTTGTTATAGTGAAGCGGACAAAATTGACAAGGCTGCCAAAGATACCATGGTATTTTTGACAGTGCACTAGTATGAGAGTAGGATTTCTGGAACACACTTGTCAACAAAGCAACAAATTCACCTAAGCTGTCCATTTATACAGGGTCCTGCATATTTCGCTTTGCGTGTCCGGAAAAAGATCTTGCGCTTACCGCTGCACTGTTGCTGAAATATTTCAGAAGGATCGCACTTTCGTGTCAACGTCTTTCAGTGTCACAGTTAATTGTTTGGTTTAAAAAAAGTGCAAATTTACCTTCGCTTACGGGGATGCGAACTGCTGCCTCGATGGCACAAACATAGACTTGTATCGCTGCCGGCGGCAGCCACATGAAGCAGCCGGTGAGGGAGGGTTGCTGCGTCTCTCCCGCTACTGGAACACGCGGCAGCCCTCCCTGGAATGTTGCTTTCTGGAACTGCCGGCAGGCTGCGACACAAGTTTATGCTTGCGACGTTGCGGCAGCAGCGGGTATCCCCATAACCCAAGGCAAATTTGCAGGTTTATTATATTTTTAAATACGAGACAATTAGCTGTGTCAAGTGTTACACTGAATGACGTTGAGTTCAAAACGTGATCCTTCTGCAAAATTTCTGCAAGAACAGTACAGGGTTAAGCGCAAAATATTTTTTCGAGCACGTTTAGCAAAATATGCTGGACCGTGTACATTAAATTTCTCCGCTTCAGATTCTGTAGCGGACACAGCTTGCACAACTGCGGTACCTGTTTTGTTGCAATAATTATTGCTGCCATTTTTCTTAAGCTTACAGATTTTTAAGAATTCTAAATTGTCAACGATTTGGGCATTCAATCAAATTTCCTCTGGCAACAGTCACTGGAACTTAACTTTCTCGCTCGGGTGCAACAAATTCCACTCAAAATGGTGCAGGGGTGTTCTCATAAAATTATTTCTGCGTTTTACGTGTATTTGAATAGGCAGGCACCGGAGTTGGGCCCGAGCTAAAGGTTCCTCCTAATGTGATAGTGCATGTTATTCTACGGCTTTTAAAAAGCAAGAGCCTTCGATACACGAGTGACGACCACAGTACATGTGCAAATATTTAAAATACCATGCCGATTCTATGAATTAATTGAATGCTTCACAAAAAAAATCCTTTATTATAAAGACATCATCTTATTGCTCCACATTTGTGTTTTTCGCAAATCGTGCGATTCTTTGTCTTTTCAACATCATCCCTTTCTAAAGATTGTATATTTCAATGCAAGTTTTGCGATTTTCACGACATCTTTTATTGCCTTCTCAAGTTTTATCTCCCCCGCTTGCTTTAACCACCGCCTTCTCGGCCAGACCTCTCCGACCTCTCCTCACTTCTCTTCATTAAATCTACTCCTCCTTACTCGGCCAATTCACTGTAGCGCCACTGGTTCAGATGGGAAGAAGAAGAAGAAGCAAGGTGGTGTTCCTTTAGTTTCAGGCCTGGCTTCGTCAGCAGACCAGCGCGAGCGGCTTTTTAGAAAGGTAAGCTTCACTTGATTGACTCCAGTATTGCAATATTGCCTGCTATTTAGCCTTCGCTACTTGTGCGAGTCGTCATTATATTTAATTACGAAGATGGTAGCTCTGTTGGCGCAAATGCGGAAGCCTTCCAATGTCATCAATGTCCCCGTTCTTTTACTGCGCAAATTGAGAGCGATATGAGATTTCTTGTCCCTTAGCCACTGCTCGGTGGCCGTCCGATCCTGGTGAGAATGTATAGGAGGGGGAAAGCGGGGGGAGGGGGGATGGGGCTTACTCATACAACTGACAAAGGGCGGAATGGAAAATCATTCGAATAATATCTGTATACTCTGCTGGCCAAGGGTTCTGCAAGTGTATTGATCGGATTGACGGAATGGTTATTGCTTTCATTTCACTCGCCGATGTTGCCAGGTCTAGTCCCGCAAACTTTTTTGTTGGCTTTGACAGGCCCGATAAGTCGCAACTGATTGTCCACAGGTGCGATTTCTCATTCCAGACCTCGCCTTCCGGACCTGCGGCTGTTTTGGAACGTGTGACCTGTAGCCGATACGAAGACTTCGTCTCGCGTGCAAGACTTAGCATCGTGTTAAGCCTGTTCAGAAACGCGTTGGGCTGGCCCCGTCGAGAACCTTGAATAGTGTATGACCCCTGGGGCGCACGAGGTGAGGGAATCGTCAGCGTTGTGAGAAATGCTATTCACCATGATGCAACACTCTCCCCGCTCGAAGCTCATCGGCAGAATTCAAAGCGACGCATACGAAACGATACTTCAACTCCTGGACGACGCCTCCCACTTCGCCCTGACCGAGGCAAAAGCTCAGCCGAGAGATGTCGCCCACTGCGAGCAGGTTGTACGCACAGTTAAGTTCACTTCTCACACGGATGAGTGTGCAGCGGATGAATACCGTCACAAGGAGAGCACGCACTACGTGCACAAACTGCGGTTCACCAACTGCCTCGCGCTGGTCTCCGAGGTTCTGCTCGGATATGACGCCAGCTGCGAGAACTTCTGTGACCTGTGCCGCGCGAACGGCATCACCGAAACTCCGGTGCTCTTCCGCATGCTGTGCCAGAGGCCCGCCAACGAGAACAATCAGGGCTGCTCACTTTGCGACGACCACCGCTATGAGTCTCGGCTGGAGAAAGACGTCTCTGCAGACATCAGCAGGCATTGGCATCTGCTAACTATCATGCTCAAGTTTACGTACGTGGAGGTGGTAGGTACACCGCTGACAGCCGGCTTCTTGTACTGCATCCTAAGCGGTTCCCGCGACATGCAGCCTCTGCATGTTCGTGCCATACGCCAGGCTACCGTACGGGTGCCGGTGGGCGACGCCTGTGTCAAGTGCAATACGCGCCGGGACGGTCTGCACAGCTTCCAGTACACTTGCGAACGGGTACCTCCAAACATAGGCTGCCTTTGGCACGAAGCCTCGTGCAGCTATGTCTGCCTCGAGGACGTACTGGAGCAGAGAACGTTGCTTCAGGGAGTGCGTCACGCTGCCGTAGCCGTGGAAGCCGACTCGGAATCCGCCTGCCGCTTCCTCAGAGCCACTACGTACCAAGGGTGCTGGTATGACGTCAGATCCACTTCACTCTTCCTGCTAGCGTCGCCGCAACAAATACGGTTCCAGCGACACTCATGCGTGGTCCGCTACTGCGTGAACTCGATTCAGATGTTCCTGCGAATGTGCCTCGCCAACATCTCCGAGCTCAACGTGACGTCCAGCCACTTCTCGTTCGGCTGCGACTTTTGCTGCTGCCTGGGTCCGGGGCTGTTCAAGCTGAGCATGCTTGCGCTTCGACCGTGCGCCATCAGTTGCGAAGATTTGTTCCAATGTCTCGCACGTGGCTGCTAGTTTCTCAACGAGCTGGTCTTTAGGAATGACGATGTTGTTCCGTGCACCACCTGCAAATTGTCGCTGATGTTCACAGAGCGTGACATGGAGTGGCTACTCAGGGAGACGAGGCTGTGGCGGCTGAATATCTGTGACACGGTGGGGATCCTGTCGGTCACGTTTCTCCTTGGTCGCCGTGTCACCGATCTTCACTTTATCCTGAACAGTTTGGCGAGCGACATCACCTAGGTCTCCTACTGTGGGCCCTGCCATCTTATCGGCTGCGCCAATCGAGGACACTCTATGTTAACCGTAGAGTCACTTCAGTTAGCGCTTGGCGAGCACGCCCTCATCTCTGCAAGGCTAACGACGGCATAGTCTGCGCTGTGCTTTCTGGAGGGAACTCTGGCAATTGGCATCGCCGCGACTACCTTAGCCGAACACGTGGTGCACGCCTTGCCGCCACTGCAACCAGAGTTTGTGAGATAAGTGATCCTTCCTTCCTCACCTTCCGGCGGTGCGAACCTCATCGGTGCCCTGTCACGTGCCGGCTACTGGGAAACCAGTATGAATTTTTGGACGGCGCCTTCCACCTGACAGACACTGAGCTGACAGAAGTGGCGTACTGCGAGCAGGCCGTCGAAACTAACGTTCAGTTCTGACACGGATGAGTGGATACTGGATAAATACCGCGTGAAGTTGACAGCGCTGCACGTGGATGCCCTTGTTGCACTGTGATTGTATGTTTCGTGACAGCGTGGTAAAATATATCGGCGTTGATAGCTTGACTTTGTCTCAGTAGCTTTAAGATGCTGCTGCACCACTTCGTGAATCGTTAAAGGACCGCGGTAACGCGCTATCGAAGAAAGCCTTCTCACTGGTATAATGCGAAACTACGCGTCTGGCTAATGAGCATAGCGCGGCGTGAAGCTCCTGCGAAGTAACGTTACGTGACGCTACTTTGCTGTTTTCTTTAATTATTGCCTTTAGCATTATCACCAACGCAATAGATGTCATTTTGACTCGTCGCAATGTCGTTCTTGATTTTCTCTCTTGTTTCATAGAGCAAAGTCGTTTTTAATTTGACTAAACTAGACGGCGAATGTCTATTCAAATAGATTTCAACATTAAACGGAAAAAATAAAAAGTGGAGCTTGTGCATCGAAATTATAGGGGCAAGTGGGGAATGTCCGGCGAAAAAGTTGGAATAGTTAGAAGTGCGCGGGCAATTAGAAAATCTGCACGAAAATTAATATTCTCAGCGCTACTGACTATACGGGCCGGACAGACCAACTTGCTTGAATTTCTACCTTACTGAAGTGGCGAAGGTTGTGTTAATTGTGCTTTCAGAGATTTCATGTGTACTATGTGCATTTGGGACGCCTGAAGGAAATTTCCGTACTTTAGCCTGAACCTGTAAACATTCCTTGAACTAGGCTCAAGATTTCTACTTGAAACATCGATGATGGAAGACTCTGCTCACCTAGAATTAAATATAAGCCATAGATGTAGTCTACCACCTCATCACCTGGCGCGTGCTGGGCAGGAGCGCATACGGCGAAAGAGATTAAGGAGTGTTATGGTCTATGACATCTGCTATGTTATTTTCGGCCTTAATCCTTTAAGGACGAGACATATAAATACCTACAAAATAGTGTTTTTATAAATGTGCAATGCACATAAAGAGTAAGCATAGTCAACAAAAAGAAAAAAAAAAACATTGCGGATTTTTTTTTAGCAATAGGCAGAAAACTCCAGGCAGGAAACTGGAAGTGGGGTTCACCCTAAGTCACTTAATGCTTCGTTTTCAGCTTATATCGATATCTCTCATCGTATCTGGATAGGATAGGAATAAACTTTATTTGTCCAGCGGTTAAGGCTGTTGGTGCCCGGGGCTAGGCTGCCAGGGGTCCATCGCCGGAGAAAAATCTTTCGAGATCCTCGGCAATGGCCCTGGCCCGCTGGACGGCCCACTCCTGGTCCTCGGGTGCCTCGCTGAGGAGGGCGGCTTGCCATCTCTCAGCGAGGCGCCCCGCTTCAGAAGGTCCTGCTGTTATCTTCCCCCTTCCTCTTGGTCCTTCTTCTTCAGGGCGTTGACATTCCCAAAGTATATGGGCCATATCAGCCCGTTCGTGCTCGCACCACGGGCAGCCGGGCGATGGGTGCAGCGCGAGCCACAGGCGGTGCAGGTGATAGGGGTTGGTGAAAGTGCCCGTCTGCAACCGCCTCAGGTCGACTGCCTGGGACCTGTCCAGCCGCCCGTGGGGTTGTGGATATGTCATACGTTCTTGCCTATAGTGTGCAAGAACCTCTCGGTACGAGGCCGGAAACTCCTCGATATCACAGTCGGCGTCCCCGTGGCCCCCAGCTCCGACCGCCGCGATTTGGGTTGTGTTGATAATTCCTCCGGTGGGGTCCCGCACAACAACGGCGGCTGCCCTCTGGGTGATCGCGTCGCGGCGGGTAAGTTGCCTCGCGACGAGATGGGCACGCTCGTTGTTGGGCGGGATGTCGGTGTGTTTTCGGCCGTTAGTATTGTTGTTGTTGCGGCTGTTGTCTTCTTTAGTACCAAGCTCCCCGACGTGCGCGGGGAACCATTTAGAGGACTTGATCGTAATCCTGCCGGACACGAAGTCTCCGGCTCTGGCGTTGAGCATGCGCGCCACATCCGCGGACACCCAACCTTTGGTGTAGTTCCGGATCGCTGATTTGGAGTCGCTTATGATCAGGCTATCCTCCGTACCTCCGTGGAGTACCGCGAGGGCTATGGCCATCCCCTCCGCTGCTTCGGCCGACGGCAGCCTAGCTGATGCCGTGACTCGGATCCTTCCCTTGGTATCTAAGACCGCCATAGAGAAGGCGGGCTCCGCCGCCGTCGGCCGGCCGTGTCGTTGATGTTGCTGCTGTTGCTGCTGCCGTTTTTGTCGTAGTAGTAGTAGAGATGGTGGTGTTGGCATCCCCGGTTCGTCTCGCACATTTCGTTGTAGTGGCGATGGTGGTCGTCGTCCCTCGTCGCCATCAACGTTACCCGCGGGCCGCGGGTACCTGGCTGCATCGACAAACAGGACGCCTTCTCGTCTTCCGTGCTCCTCGAGGATTGCTACCGCCCGTCGTTTACGTCTTTGCACGTCATGCACCGGGTGCATGTTCTTCGGCATGTTTTCCGTCTGTATGGCGATGTACTGGAGGTCATCGTATCTGAACCCTAGGTAAACATTTCATTTGCTTTACATCGCATGTGTGACACCACCGCAGCTGGATGTCGTGCATCGGCCTGTCTACTCTGACCTTGCTTTCAAAAGACAGTGAATCGCGTGCCAAACTTCTTCGTCGTCCAATGTTCCTGCTTTAAACGAAAAAAATGACGCTTGCTGATTGTCATCCAGTGTTGGCCGAAGACATTTAGATGGAAACTTCGTGCTCAATGCTGAAACTAAGCAAAAAAATATATTTCTTTTTCTGGTTAGTTGCCTGTAGGAACACTTAATTGTCAATAAAGGTTTAACACCTGCGTTACAAGATAATTTTGTGACGAGGATTTAGCTCGCGGCTTGTTACTCCCTTGCTACTTATTTCCGAAGAGCTACTACTCAATAGTAGCTTTTCGTATTGGGTCCCTTCACTCGCCTAATTGGAAAAGTAAGGCTACTACTATTTTTTTAACTTTGACTTCTTGCCATTTTTTTTAACTTGACGATTTTTAAACAATTCTTGTCAACATTCTGGGCCTGCAATCGAAATTCCGCTTGCAACAGCCAATGGAATTTCACTTTCTGTCACAAATCCAGCCAATTCCATTAAATTTGGTGCAGGCGTTGTCTCGGAAAATTATTTCTGCGTTTTTGCGCGCACTTGAAATGGCGGTACCGGAGTTGGGCCCGAGCTAAAGGTTTCGCTTAATGTGATAGCGCATCGTATTCTACTTCTTTTAAAAGGCAAAAGCCCTCGATACACTAGTGGTGACCACAGAAAATGTGCGAATATTTAGAATACCATGCCGGTTCTAAGAAATCATTGAATGCTTCTGAAAAAATGCCTATAATATAGGAAATAATCCTAAATTATTGCTTGAAATTTGCGTTTTTACAAATCGTGCACTTCTTTGTCTCTTCAACATTATCGCTTTCTAAAAACTGTCTATTTGAATGTAATTTTTACGATTTCCAAAATATTTCTTATTACCTTCTCAAGTTTTGTCTACCCTCCTTGCTTTAACCACCGCCTTCTTGTCCTGTAGTGGGTTAGCGCCACTGGTTCAGATGGCAGGAAGAAGAAGCAGCAGCAAACTAGAATTTTTTCTAGCTACCTACTGCCGCCCGATTCTTGGCCTATCCCCCTCAGTGGGTGCGAGCCATGATAAAGGATCATCATCATCATCATCATCATCGTCATAATGTTCGTTCCGTTTCAGGCGTGGCTTCATCTGGAGACCAGCGCGAGTGCCTTTTTAGAAAGGTAAGCTTCATTCGATTGACTGTAGTCTTGCAGTTTTGCCGGGTATTTAGCGTTTGTTACTTGCGCGAGTCGTCATTATATTTAATTACGAAGGTCGTAGCTCTTTTGGCGAAAATTCGGAAGCCTTGCAGTGGCATTACAGCGAACATAGAGAGCGATACGAGATATCTTTCTTTTGTTTGTTAATATTTTAATAATTCGTAATTATACAAGATTAAATGATGGCTTGGGAAAGAGTTTGCTATCGATAATTGCGGCAATATAATTAGGAAGGCGGTTTCATTGCTGCGATGATGGGGGAAAAACTCTGACCGAAAAATATTGTTAGTGCTGTCCGCAGTGGTTGCTCAGTGGCTATGGTGTTGGGCTGCTGAGCACGAGGTCGCGGAGTCGAATCCCGGCCACGGCGGCCGCAATTAGATGGGGGCGAAATGTGAGAACACCCGTGTACTAAGATTTAGGTGTACGTTAAGAACCCCAGGTGGTCTAAATTACTCCGGAGTCCCCCACGACAGCGTGCTTCATATTCAGATGGTGGTTTTGGCACGTAAAACCCCATAATTTAATCGTTAGTGTTGCTTAGTTGAATTTAACTTCATGGCGAAGATTGATGCGGCGCGACAGGTAATGAGGTGAAAACTGAAGTCACTGTGAAGGGAAGGAAGGTGACAAATTTGTTAAACATGGTCAAACGTGCTATTGTTTTACGAGATACAAGTGATGGAAGCGATACAGTGGCCCTGATTGAAATTATGGTAGTGGTATGCTTTTAATTTGGAAATATGAATTGCATTGAATGATTTTGAACAAGCTCGAGCAAAAAAATTACGTTTCATGGTATGTGTCCCACGTGGCTGCAGCGTATTCTAAGTTAGGACTCACAAATAAGTCTTAAAGCAGTAATTTTAAAGATGATGGCGCCTTGGCTAAGTTGTGACGCAGGTATATAACTAAGCATGCTATTAAATTTAATGATCATGTACTCATTTGGAAATGCCCAAGTGCGATTTGTGAGTTACATGAACACCTGAGGATTTGCACCAGTTGTCAGGTTCTGGAGGGATTTTGTTCAGATAGTAAGTAGGAAGGGCATTGGCCTTTCGGTGCCCGCGCATATCTTTAAGTTTAATAATAGTCCCATAAGCCAGGTGTTACATAACCATTGCATCACATGGTCCAAATCACATTGAAGAGCATTAGTGTCGTCGTTAGTAATTATTTCACGATGTATCACGCACTCATCGGCAAATAAGTGAGTCTGGCACGCCAACGAAGGTTGGTCAGTATAAATTAATAAAAGTAGGGGCCTAGTACAGTACTGATCCGTGTCATAACACTGAGTTGAAAGGTGGCTATTGTAATTTCTTCGTTCAAAAAATATGCACCTTGTACTTTTGTTTTCTTGTTGGTAAAAGAAATGTGCTGGCACTCTCCTGCACTTAGATTCATCCTCCATTTGTCGCACCAAGAGAGAACTTTGTTCAGATAGGTTTCTAGAACGCTTGCGTCATCTAGGCATGTGACTGGGCGATATAGCACGCAATCGTCGGCGTATAGTCTAATAGTTTAATTCCGTCAGTAAAATTGTAAATAAAGGTCAGAAAACGTAACTGACCGAGCACTGATCCCTTTGTTACACCGGATAAGACCTTTACTGGGGACGATAATGAGCTGTTTATCACAACGCTTTGCTCACGATCAGATAATCATATGAGTTTTATTATGGCTTCGTGTTTCGAGAACATCACAAAAATGTCACAGTTTCGCCCTAAGGGCGAAGCAATGCATGCGATAGCAACACAGCAATGTCATACGAAGTAAGGTGAGCGGCCTTGGTAGCAATATGCATTGTAGTAAACATGAGCTGATTAAGTAAGCAGGTGTGCTGCGGCGTAAGTAGACCGACATGAAGAGAGACTCGATGACCACGAGAAGGCGCGTGTGAAACGGTGGTGTTGATGAGAAGCGCTTACCGTGGGCAGCGCGTGCGAAGGGACACACCTGTAGCGCTGCACTGCCGATCTGGGCAGCATTGAATGTGTAGCGTGCGTTGGAAAATGTGGCCCGACTATTACTAACTGAATGAACAAGCGTGGTGTGAGCGCGCACAAACAAACATGAATAGATCACACTGAATGACTGCAGCCAACGACTGTCAAAACGCTGGCAGCGAGTGCATACGCCGCGCAGCGGGCGAAGGTACGTGCGGTCTATCGCTTCAACGGAAACTGAGCGGCGAATGCACGGCGCATAAAGGTCAGAGCCGTGTGGAGATAAGAGACTGTGCGGACGAGCGACGAGCGCGGTTGTTGGCGGATAAGTGACCCCCCCCCCCCCCCCCGCTCCCTCCGGCGCTGGCTTTCCGCTTCCTTGCTTGCGCGTGGGAGATTGAGTGCGTTCGCTCTCCGTGATAGCGCGCGTCACCGCACGCTTCCGCTGGGGCATACGGCGCGCGGCGAAGATTTTATCTATACGGAACCTCACGGCGACAGCGACGGCGACGATGACGGCGTCGGCAGAAATCCGGTTGAAGTGTCCATATAATTGCTATCGCAATAAAAGAACTTAACCTTGTAAATAAATGAAGTGGTAGCAGCGAGACCTGAATACCGCGCTTTAGTGACGTGCCACGATGCGTTGATTACACGGCAAGCTATGTGATGCCACGAAACATGAACGCGGTGGGGCGAACATCACTCAGCAGTAGAAGAAAGAGTCGTGAGCGTGCACTCATGTCGCATCGCGTCATACACTTTATATTACGATAACTGCATTATGATAATTGCGGTAACTGCGGGACGGTTGCTTAGTGGTTACATGACCAGCTATGTTCTTCTAATATGTGGTTCTGATGCCACTACGTTGAATTAATCTTGCCTCAAAATTAAATCGTGCGCTTTTGTACGTTGATTCGCTGATTGCAAAATGAAAGCTAAAATAGGACATTATGCGAAGATGATGCGCTACACGGCAGTGTGTAGACGGAGGACGTTGTAACACTGAGTTGAAAGGTGGCTATTATGATTTCCTTTCGACCTTCATTGAAATGTTGGTAGCTTGATGCAAGACAGGGGCCACTATTAACTGAAATAGAACTGCCTAATGATTTTAGCTCCTGAAATAATTACAACTTTGTCACATCGGAAAAGTTTGGTATTTAGAGGGTAATATAAGGTCAGATCGCTGCAGTCAGCGCGTTTCATTACCACAAAATTGAACCAAATCGTGCACAGCGGAACACCGCCGCGTACATTTCAATGCGCGCCGTCGACCGCCTATCCACACTAACGCGGCGACGGTGCCGCCACCTATATGTCGATCGCTCGGTGAATAGACTCGTGAAAGGGCTGCGCCCGTGTAAGGGCCGCACCCCCAACCTGGCAGCGCAACATTTCGAAAAAAGAATTTCATTGCAGAAACAATGGCGTTCGGTGCCCCGACCGCGAGCGCGCATCGGTAAATATTCGCGCGCAGCGCACTTGCGCGTGCCCCCACTAGATGGCGAGAGCTGCGCGTTGACATCTGAGGCAAAGGTACATCCGGGGATCCGGGGTGTTCAGTAGTCGTCGGTTGCGCCGGCACCATTTTGACCAAAAGGTTCGGTCCCGTGTAAGGGCCGCACCTCGTCAATATTGTGAAAAAAAGTGCGGCCGTTACACGAGTCTATACAGTAATAATACCAGAGCATAACATGTTCTAGTGTTTTACAACTAATGGGAGTAAGGGAGAATAGTCTGTAGTTACGTACATTGCTTCGGTCACTAAATTTATGTGTGGATGTTATGTTGTGGAATTTCCATTCCTTCCGTAATTTTTTTACTCTTCAACAATTTTTTAAAGATCACAGTCAAATACGGTGAAATGTGTGAGCTGCAATGTTTAAGTATTTGCATGGTATGGCATCGGGGCCATGCGCGGCATGCAGATCTAGCTTACAGAGGAGAGTTCGTACGCCTGATTCGGTTACCATGTTTGTCATGTCCAGTAGTGGCTCAGTGCATATAAAACAATATTGGGAGAGTTTCGGAAGAAAATAGAGTGGAAAGCACTTATTAAAACATTCAGCTTTGCCTCTATCGTCCTTTATTAGGTTTCGTGTTTTAGAACAGGTACACCGGAAATATCTTTTTTATTTGTTTTAATGCAGTACCACACTTCTTTCGGATTAGCTTTGATTTTGCTTCCAAGAGCTAACATGTACTCGTTTCTTGCCATTGTCATTTTTTTCTTTACTTCGGAACCGAGAATCTTCAATTAGCTGTATAGACATTGCTTCTTGTTCTACAGTATTCTTTGAACATCCAGTCTTTCTCCATGATAGATTTGCATAGCTCCATATTAATCCAAGGCTTTTCTATACGACGCTATCCAGAAAACGTCTTTGTAGGATCGCATTGGTCTATCAAAAAAAGAAGTTTCTAATTGAATATATCTGACAAGTCTTCAATATCTACTCTGTCAGTAAAGTACACAAATTGCGGCCAAAATGTGTATAGTTCGTTGCCCATTTTAGAATAATTATTTTTATCATAAAAGAAAACTTTCCTCGCACATCACAAATTTGTCTGATTCCTATCGTCTGCTACAGTAGCCGTTAGTACTTCATGATCACTGATCCCTTCTGCAGTTATAATAACCAAGCCCCCTAAGTCTCTTCGATTACAAAACAAAAGATCAGTCTGGAATGCTACTACCCGTTAAAGTAATTTTAGTGGGAAAGTTACTAAACTGAAATAACCCGTGCACCAGGGGCGTAGCCAGAAATTTTTTTCGGGGGGGGGGGGGAGGGGTTAACCGGCCCGACCGGGGGGGGGGGGGGGGGAGCGTCTGCAACAGATTCAGAATTGTACAGAATATGTCACCGCACAGCATAGATATGGCATGTGTACGCATTTTAAGTAGTGCGTGCAACTCATTTCTGCTTCACTTACACCGGTGTAAACAGGAAGCGGCCTTGTACCTCACCGAATCTCGACTGGTTGGTGTACTAGTGATGCATGAATGAACTCCGGTCTTGTTCAGTGCATAGTGCACATAAACAATTTCTCAGGACGCGTGAACTCCGACGAGAACTGTCAGCGCCTGTAACAAGAGTTTACTTACGCTGTACTGCGCACAGCAGTAATCCATGCTTGTAGGCTGTCTGTTCCATGCATTGTATTGTGAGTCGGTGGAATTTCACTGCTGGCATCAACCCCTTCGTGTGTACATTGCTGGTTTGGGATTCCACAACACAACAGCAACTACCAGCCTTCCGTAATTGTTGGTTTGGGATTCAACAACACAACAGTAACTACCAGCCTTCCGTAGGGGCGCAATCGCAAACAAGAGACCTTTCGCGTGCAGACTAAGGCTACGTTCACACTTGGGAAGCGGCAAGCGGACGGAAAGGCCAAAGCGGCCGGAAAGGCCAAAGCGGCTGGAAAGGCCAAAGCGGCCGGAAAACTTTTCCGCGCATGTCCAAGTTGTTCACATTTGTTTTGCTACCGCCGCGGCCGCCGCTGCCGCTTTCGTCCACATCCATCTAGTCAGCGGATATTTGTCGGCGTGGTGGCGCTCATTATCGCAATATTTCGAGCGGTATGTTCATTCATTGGCCCACCCGTCATCAAAAGTGATCATTTTGCGCAACTTCGCGTGTCATCTGCGACCTTCGGTAAATTCCTCGTTGGCGTTCCGTGATTCTCCTCACACGGGCGCGGTACCGCTGAGTCACAGGTTGGTGCCTAGGCGTGATTATATTTTTTTATTAGCTTTTATTTACAAGTTGTAATACCATTTCATCATTTCGTATTATTGTCGGCGCCTCCAGGACACCAAAGCGGCAACGGGAACACCAAAGCTAAAACCCGGGCCGGCCTTTGTGTTGGGGCTCGCCAAAGCCTGTGCGTCCTACGTGAGACCTACGCTCCCAATCTATCGTCGCGACGAGAAAAGCACCCCGCGACTTCCGCAACATACCGTGCACGTGCGAGCAGAATTATGGAGCGCCAACGAGGAATCTGCCTAACTATTGTCTGCCGTGGAAGTGGAAGAAGAAATGGCTTTTATACTTCTACCTACTTGTTTTCTAGAAATGGACAATGAATAAACGGAAGACGCGGACACCTCGGAAACGGCGGTGGTGGGTTCGCCTGGCTTTGCAAAAGCGCGAGAAGTTGAGTCACGCCAAGGCTTCGTTGCCGCACCTCCGGTCGCGTGACGTTGAATACTATCGCGAGTGTTGCTGACAATACGTTTTAGTACCACTCTTGTCGTATAGCAAAGGGTGGTTCTTGGTCGCGTCGATCAGCATTGCAGCCCACACTTTTGGTGCCATGTTTACATGCTAGTGTAGCTTCCGGGCTAGCAGAACGACTTTCCGCCACGTTTCCGCTTCGCCATGGCGAAGAAATCGGTCTATGAGACCGATTTGGCTCGCCGCCTGTCTTTCTGCCTGTTCTGCCGCCTAGGCGGGCGGATTTTGCAAGATTTTGCCGCTTCCGACAGCTTCGAGACCAAGTGTGAACGTAGCCTAAGATCCTGCGCGAGCGCGGCCTAACCGGCACCTGAGGGGAAGCGGCGGAAATGTATACCGGAAATTTCGACCACCTGGGGTCTTTAACGTGCACCTAAATCTAAGTAAACCGGCCTCGGAGCATTTTCGCCTTCATCTAAAATGCGGCTGCCGCATTTGTTGCTACATTTGTTGCGCATTTGTTGCTTCAGAATGCGGCCGCCACATTCTCTCCCAAAACCTCACAGAGTGTCAAAGCCTTGAGAAACACCGTGTCACTTTTTTCCATATGCAGACATGATTCGCTGTAAATTACCAACCCGAACGGAAGCGCCCAGGAATGAAATTGTGATAGTAGCACCGGTTTCTTGAATTATGTCAGCGCGAAGCGACGAGAACAAAGGGTGGGTAAGTGGGCGGGGGAGGGGGGGGGGTTACGGAAAAAATTTCGGGGGGGGGGGGCTTGAACCCCCCCCCCCCCCCCTGGCTACGCCCCTGCCGTGCACTTGTGTTAGCTTGTACAAATTAGACTGCAGAGCTGGGGTGCTATGCAGGATGCGCCGAGCTTCTCGTTCACCCGAGTTTTACCCGAGTTTGCTCGATGGCAGTCAGTGAACGAAGATAGCAAGGAACGTGCAATAACAGCAGGCAAAAAGAAATGTCGAGATAAAGCCGCGTATGACAACATGAGCGCACCCTGCGCGGCACAGTGCTGCCGGGCTTCAAGCACAGAGGACTGCGCAACAAAACGCGCCAGTGCCGCGTATTGTTATCAACGTATTATTGCAATTTAGCAATACCGTCACTGTCCCGCTGTCTATCTGCACACTTGCCGTGAGCCGCTTGCCACGCCTTTCTCGGGCGCGTCAAGGGCGTGCCTCCTCTTTCGAGCATTATCTTTCTATCCTCCGTCGAATGCGAACAGGGCACATGCGGTGCATTCATGCACCTATACTTTCCCTCAATCGAATACTTTGAAATACAACAAATAAAATAACCAACATTTTACTTCTTAAAGTATCGTTTTTTTTTGTTTTGAATGCTGTAAATTTGTGATGACAAACGGACATATAATGAATTATTAAATTTTGTACTTTTTTGCCGCGAGTGGCGACAGTGAGGCGAAAGCTTACAAGCGGATACATTCTAGAGGGTCACACGCACGAGGGAGTTCATGCGGTGAGCAGTCGCCAGGGGCGCTGCAGTGCTATGTTCGATAAAGTCAGTCATGACAACGATCTGCCCATTCCCTGTCTAATAGGGGAATGGCAACGCAGCGCTGCGGCGTGGCTGTTCACCGCAGGTGCTTCACTGCGGCGGCTATTAAGGCCGCCGCTTTACCAACTCAAACGACACTTTAGCCATAGAGACGGGAGCAACGGCTGTCGCTGCAAAATGGCTGTGCGGTATTCTGGGTCCGTAGTGACGCAGCACAATGAAAATGCACCAGTTTATCTGCGTGCGCGAAGTCTCCGTGATGCATTGCGAACACGAGCGTGCTGCCCAGCGACACAGTTCGTCGCTTGTCACCGCTTGCCCATTGAAGGTGCCTCCGTGCGCATGTGCGCAGAATTTGAGTGTGTTGTTCACTCCAATGTGCTTGCCGATTGTCTCTGCTGCTGAGCTAACAGCGATCGTAGATGGATATCGTAACGACAGCGCAGCAATCGCATTTTGGTGGGTGAGGGCTCTTGTGTGCAGTTAAGAAATTAGACTTCGAACGTAGGAAGGTGTTGCAATTGTTTAGTGTGCCGTGCTTGTGATGACAAAATGCCATTGCACTGGGTGTGTTTGCGCTGACCACTGACCGTGTTTGCTGCACTATATCATTGACAGAGCAGCCATCTCAAATGACAGCTGCGATACGTTGTCGTTGGAAAACACTACGCACTGCTCAAGATCGTCGTCCACCACGGCGCATCGACGCCTTGCAAGCAGCTTCAGTGACGTGCGGATAATTATTTGCTGTGCGCTACGTAGCCACAACGCAGGCAATGAACCGTGTTGTGGGGTCATCACAGCCCAAGAAGACATATGCATAAGGCAGCGAAAGTCGACGCTTTTTTTTTTTATAGTGGTGCTGAGTACATCACCGATGACAGTGCCTTGTGCGTGTTTTATTTCGCCGGTCAAGATTGTTAATGCCTATCAGTTCCGCACCACGTCGCTGTTGTCGAAAAATAAGTTGGGCGTAGCCCAACCGCGGTGGGCGCGGACAAGAGTTACATGCCTCGCTCGGGGCGTGACCTATGGTTTTGATTGACACGCGAACTCGGGCCAAACTCGTACATCGCGAAACCCCCCTCGAGTTAAACTCGGGAGCATGGCGGCGGCAGCAGCAGCCTGTGTCATCGCATCCAGCGGCGGCAAGCGTCAATATGACCATCCGGACCCGTTCAGCTACATGACCGACGTAGAGTTTCAGCATCGTTTTTGCCTTTCCAAAACGTCAGTGCGCTGGCTGTGTGACGAGTTAGGCGAACGCCTTTGCCTGCGGAGACTGCGTGGCGGGCATAATATGCTTTCCGAGCACAGACTGATGTGACTAGGCTGCGGAGGAAAAGTTCGTGCGATCGCTTCGGCTCTCTCCTGTTTCAAGCGCTGCTCGTCCACCGCGCCCTAGCCCCAGGCCAGGTCCGGCGTCGTCATCGGAGTACTGGGGCACCTACGAGCACCTGGGGTTCAACCCGGGCCAACCAACCTGCGTAGGCGAAGTGGTCACATTATATTGGAAGACTCAGAATCGAATCCGGGCTGCCTTCCGATGCAACAGGTGCCGAAATCAGTTTTCGCAGTTACACGGTAAAGCTGCACTGCACGGTCAGAGAGGCGAAGGACGTTACTTCGCCAACACGGACCGCCTCGGCCATCCGAACGACCACCTCTCCAGGCGGCAAATGATTTGGCTCACGTACTGTGTGAGCAAAAGCGTAGACATATGGCTGTTGAAGGAGATGACCGGCGACTTGTTTCCTCTATAGGAGCACACCATCGCCGACAGGACGAACTACCCCCGTAAGGTCGCGAGGGACGAGCTGCTGGCGCGACCTCCACTTGGTACCCCGGGTAGATAGTGCAAATTGATGAGTGCCTTCTTTGCGGCGAGCAAAAGTATACAATCGAGGCCGCCTAATGACGGGCGACAACTTTCCGCCAGCCGCCAAAATTACGGCGGTGTTAAAGTTGGGGGCCCATGGGTCTTCGGCATGTTCTGCGCGACCAGAGGGGTGCTGCGACTTTCAAAGTCGACCGACGAAAGGCGGCGACGCTAGGCGCCATTATTGCAGCCAATGTTCAACCGGGCGACCAATATTCATAGTGACGAATGGC
>NC_051162.1:165639927-165707260 GCF_013339745.2 Dermacentor silvarum | reverse complement strand
GATTCGCAGAACAAATTACACATCAGATAGACATGAGCGCAACTCAACACCCACTGACCTTTAAGGGTTGGGTGCTTCGCGTTTTTTATCATTACTCTGGTTTAGGCTTTCAGTTAGGAAGTAGAGCCGAGTGGTGATGTAAAAACTGTGACCTCAGCTGCAATGCCCTCGAATGGTCCAGACAAGCAGGCTGGTTTTTCTGCTTCGCCTTAATTTGGCTTAGGATGTCCAGCATGCTGTCAGAGTGTAGCTCCAGCAAAGTGAAACACGTTGTGAAAGCTTTTTTCTAGGTCAAGAACAAACTTATACAGCAGGCTAGAAGGGTAAAGCAGACCACCCTTGTCCTTCATGCGTGTCAACTGTGCTATGCTCAAATTTTCAGCCGACTTCTTTTGCATTATAAGAAGTTTCAGGCACTCGTCTCAGCCCGTCCTTAGAACGCACTTCAGAGCTACGTACCCTGCTATGTAAAACGTCAGCCGATTATCACTGGCAGCTGTAACACATGACGCATGATATGGCGCACTATCTGTGAGCAACGTCTGTGCGGCAGCTACGTTGCCATTCTCTGCAAATTTGTCTATTAGGTGCTGTTTACCAGCTGAAAACTATTCGGTGCCAAAATTAGCGGGAAAAAGGGCATGGAGAACTGCAGGCTCGCAGTTGCCCTTTGACACTGAGTAGGGCAAGATTGTTGAAGCTGTACATGTACATGTACTCGCAATTCTAAATGTCCGCACGTCACTCGAGTAACTTTTGGAGAACACACCGGGACACGTGCAGTCGTCACTTCGTGGCTGCCGACGCAGCGGTTCGCGCGTCTCGGGTAGCTGTACCCACACGTACCGTCCGCTCGGATGCCCCGTCCGCGCTTACTCTAGGAAAAGACGCAGTATAGCGCCACGAGAAACCGTAGCGGCGGCCCGTGGTGTTTCCGACCGCCAAGAGAGGCGGCGCGGCCTTCCGATCGTGCCACTACAGTATATTCTAGTTCACTATACTATGCGGCAACGTATGAGGAATTGTCGCGGTTAGGCCTATACGGTCGCCGGAATCGCCAAACGATCTCTGAAAGTGGGCGCGCTATGCGCTCAAAACTTACGTTTAAGGTGAGTTTAGAGAAAGCGAAAGCTCATTTCTATAGTTACTGGCGATCTACGCGAGTGAGAGCGCAACCATCAGGAGAATCCATGCTGAAGCGGGAGCCAGTGGTGCCGCCATGTTTGACAACGTTATTTCTTAGCGTCCGTAAACATTATGAACGTTAAACTCGCCAAATAACGTACGTTATCATAGCGCACGTAAACCGCAGAAAGCGAATAACGTTCAGAGCATGCGCAGTGATGACAACGCTATTTTTTGCGTACGTAATGCGTTTACGTTTGCTTGCAAATGCTAAACTAAAACTCTATTGTCTACAGACAGCGGTTTTTCGTATCTAATTGGCTGACAAGAGGCGAGGAGCACGCTCTAGTAGAGAGGGTTTCGATGGGGCCGAGTCAGCACAGTGAAATAGATAACCGAATGAAGAGGGTGGTGCCGGCTTGTCCGATTGGTCCGCTTCGCAATACTTAGCTTGCGGTGGCTGGTCGAAAATCGCGGCGGCGTGCAACGGAAGGATAAGAATACCGCTAAAACGGATCCTCAGCAAGGAAGAGTTGGCAGAGTGATGCCGTATGCATGCCAAAAGGGCTTGATAATGTTTTACTGCCACGCAAAAAGGTTTATCATGCGCAAAAAAAAAAAAAATACATGCTCACCGGCAGGTGCGAGTAGCGAGGGCCTGAGCGGTCGGCGGGCAGCCATTTTCTATTTCTTTCGGAACGGGGCAGTCTGTGGCTATCCAAAAAACATCGCGTGACAGACAAAAACGCCGCGTGACAGACAGGCGAAGTTAGGAGTGGCCCGAAAATGTTTTGACGAATAGTGGAGGCTGATTGCAGAAATTGGAATCAAAACAGCTTGGAATCATTTTACGTCATAGCGCCCATGGTTTCGATTCGAAGTTGTAGTGAACTGATGGTTTCAGGAACAATGTTTGCCTAGCCATAACGACAGTCGGTTGCTTACGTTGCGTGAGGGGTGTGCCATATTATCGATAAAGACTACTGATGGCCTCTGTGAAACATTTAATGGCTTGCAATTGATTGGCTTTCTATCTCAACCACGAAGATTTTCTTTCAGGTGATTGGTGTTATGGTATTCGTGAAGTACATACATGCTATACATGACGCGCCGTCGTGTTAACAGCCATGAGCAATGCATTTTTTGGGTGCCTGTTTCAGAGAACGGTGAAGTAGTTGCAAACGTATTCATACAAATTACGTGCGTAATCTTCCTTTTACGCATTAATAAAATGGCCATATTTGAGCAGAACAACTCACAAGAGTAATGAGAATCATGAGGAAAGCTTCGCTGGGTAGTGTCCATGTAACACAGATTCATAACGTTGACACCAAATACCAAGATTTTTCTTCCACTTAGAATGCAATGTTTCTCCTTGCTATGTACTAAGGGAATCTGAAGTGTTTAGTGGAGCATCATACACAACTTCGGGTGTTGAATTTGCAGACATTCTTTTTACGCGAAATTTATGGACAGACACGGCGCATTGCAAAACCAGTAGAGCCCTTCAGCGTTACATAGCTTGCTATATCCAAGCCGCAAATTTTCTAGACTTACGCGGTTTTGAAGAAACCGCAATTCAAGCACAGTGCCGGATTAAGAAATTTCGGGCTCTGGGGCTAACTGCATTCCTTGGGGCCCCAATGACGACGACGATGATGATGACGACTGGTTTAAGACGCTGAAATTTTTAAGTACACATGTTATGTTCGCTGAATAATGATCAAATATACATCATCTTTGTGGGTCCGGAAAGCTAATTTCTTGACGTGATTTCTAGTATTATTTAACGGCTATTATCTTGTGTACACGTCGGTATGTTTAAAGCGTCAGTCCATCACAAATTCACAATTAGTCTAAGTGCCGTAACGGCACGCAGTACGGACCAAAAAACAGAAGAGCATATTCTTCAAAACAAGAAACGTTTTATTAGGCATTCAATCTTCAAGATATAAACGCATAACATTGAAAAAAACGTATGTACAATTACAACGTTTGAGCACTGAAATAACCATACGAATCATGTACAATGATTTCCCTTTTAAATCAATGTTTACGAGGAAAATATGACAAGAAAAATCAATCACGTCAGACTCATCACTCGTGACAAAATGGGAACAAAGAACGACTTCCTTCACATCGTTCATTGACCAAAAACAAGCAAGTGAGAGAAGCTACCACTAAGATAAAGCATGAAAAAATATAACATTTAAAATGGCATCTTGCAGCTTTCAACCTTGCAAATTCACATATGGCTTCATGAAAAGAAAAAAAAGCCGGCAGATCCCACGTCTTGTGGGAATCGATCTTATGCGAAGCAGTGTGCGGGGAGTCTACCAAGTTAACGAAACGACCATAAGGGCACCAAGCAGTAGGCGGGTCTTTCATGACCTACATGACACGCATGTCATGAAATTCATGTCATGAGCCCTCAGCAGTCCCTTTAGCTACACCTTAGAGACCTTAAGGCGAAAGCCTTAGTCTTG
The DNA here is from genome assembly GCF_013339745.2 of Dermacentor silvarum. Taxonomy (NCBI): domain Eukaryota; kingdom Metazoa; phylum Arthropoda; class Arachnida; order Ixodida; family Ixodidae; genus Dermacentor; species Dermacentor silvarum. Next base: position 165,703,649 of record NC_051162.1, on the reverse strand, counting down.
CTCATGGCTGTAACTTCAACCATCAACCTTTAGCCTTTTCCTTCAATTAGTACCACATCCGAACCCATTCCATAGGTTTTTAAGTGTTAATATTTTTCGCTGAGTCATTGTCGTTTTTGCTCAGTCATGGTCATGACTATGACTTCTACCATCATCATTTAGTGTTTCCTTCACTTAGTACCCTAGTCCGAACCCTTTCCAGTGGTTTTTGAGTGTTAATCTTTGTTCGCTGAGTCATTGCCATTTTTGCTGAGTCATGCTCATGACTATGACTTCTATCACCATCCTTTAGTGTTTCCTTCTCTTAGTACCCACTTCCGAACCTATTTCAGGGGTTTTTGAGTGTTAATCTTTTGAGTGTTAATCTTTAAGCCGGGAACGTCGGTGGGCGTGGTCGTGCGACGGCGTCGGTCAATGCGGTGGTGAGTTGAGGCGCGCGCTCCAGAGGAAGGACCTCGGACACTTGTTCTTCTATAACCTGTCGTAGGGTCGGACTATGGGTCGAACTTGACTCCCGCGGGTTGGAGATAAAGGAGAGCTGGTGAGCAACTTCTTCCCGGACGAAAGCCTTGATCTGCGAGAGGAGGGTGGAATCTGGAAAAGGGGAGGTCAAGCCGGACAACGATTACTGATGGGGACCAGGACGGTGGAGCTCGTCATAGCTTTGGCATAGTTCAATGACTTGGGCAACCGTAGAGGGGCTCTTTGAAATTAGCATCTGAAACGCGTCCTCGTCGATGCCCTTCAGTAATGTTTGATTTTATTGCCCTCAGGCATGGATGCATCGACGCGTTTGCAGAGATCGATGACATCTTCTATGTAGCTGGTAAAGGTCTCACCAGGCTGCTGAGAGCGCGACTGCAGACGCTGTTCGGCACGAAGCTTTTGAAGAGCAGGGCGGCCGAAGACCTCGCTGAACTTTGTCCTGAATACAGTCCAGCTTGGGACTTCGCTTTCGTGGTTTCGAAACCACAAGTGGGCAATTCCGGTGAGGTAAAAAGGGACGGTGGTCAATTTCATAATGTCATCCCATTTGTTGTTAAGACTGTCGCGTTCGTATGATGATAGCCGGTCATCAACGTCGTAGTCGTCACTGCCGCTCAAGATGGGAGGGTCCCGCTGACGGAGTGTGCCGGGGCATAAGGAGGACTGGGGAGCAGGTGGTGGTAAGCTCGTGGCGCTTGCGGAGGTCATGGTGGCAGGGAGGATCCGGCTGCGCAATTCCATGATGACACGAGACCCAGCAAACCTCCACCAATTATGACAAGGAAGTCTGGCACGGCTGTGGACGACACGAAGGACGCCGACAGGAAGACACAACTGTGTAGGCTTGTTGTTGTTGTTGTTGTTGTTGTAGCCTATCACGCCTGTGGCTCCTACCCACGGAGGGGGATTGGCCAAGAAATGGGTGGATTATTCCAAATTAATATGGAGGATACATTTCCGAATATCTATGAAATTAGTATTGAACAGCGTAGAGTCATATGTTAAAGTAAATCAAGAAAGTCATACCGAATGAGTAATCATTAATTTGAAAGTACAAAAAAAGGATAGAATTTAGCAGGGTATTCGTTTGGAGTCTGTAAGGAACGTTTGGACGGCGAAGCAAGCATCCCTGTGGCTGAATCCCAAAGTGGACGCCCCGAACGAAAGAATATTAGGTTCTGTTAAGTCCAGGCCAAGCCTTCGAAAAGGTATTTCCAACAATCGTTTTCATGCCGCAGTAAAGCGGCGACAAGATAGAAGAAAGTGGTGTATCGTCTCTTCCTCGTTACAAAACGGGCAGAAGGAGGAGGGAACCAAACCCGACCTGTGTAAGTAGAAATTTAGGTAGGGTATACGGCAACGTAATTTGGTGAGAGAGACCTCAAGCATCTTTGTGTTACAGGATTCGCTACGCCAGGGAAATATCAGGTGCTTATAATCTGGAGAGGCAGTCAGAACTGGGTTTGATAAGGCTTTTCTAATTGATCGCATCCGAAATCTAGCCGCCGTGATGTGTGCAGTCACTGGTAGAATGGGAAGAACAGGGCCGGAAAGTGAGGTCTTTGCCAGTGAATCGGCAGTTTCATTAAAAAACAACCCTTTATGACCAGGTACCCAAATCAAATGAACACATTGCACATGGGCAGGAACTAGCAAGTAAAATAGTTTTAGCATAGGTGAATCATTAGTGGCGGTAAGGTAAGAGCAAACAGAAAGGGAGTCAGTAAGGATAGCAGCTGTTGTAGTCGTTTGGTCTAATTTACGTAAAGCTAGGATTACTGCTAAAAACTCGGCCAGAAAAATAGGCACAAAATCGGGCAATCTTAAAGAAAAGACCAGTCGAGTGCAGGACAAAATATCCCAATGCCAGTCTTTTCCTCGCTCTGTGATGCATCTGTTGCAATGATAATATTTGTTCCTAGGGAGCTTAGGTGGTCTTGTAACATGGCGTTTAAGATGCTGTAAGGTAGTAGTTTTGCGTGGTTTGGGAAAATATCGTCGAACCTGATATCCAGGTAATTTGAATGAGTATTGTTAGGAAGCACATCGCGAATTTGCACATTTAGTGGTTCAAGTAATTTTTGCACAAATATAATCTGTGGTGTATGAAACCTGGGCCAATGAACGGGAAAAATAATTGTGGATCGGACATGAAAATTATTTGAGGACGGCTTAATGGTGATTCATATAGTCGTAAGAAAGTCTGAACGGTCAGAAGGTGAAATCGGCATATAATAGGTGGGATTCTCGCTTCCAGATATAATACGGCATTTGCAACGTATTTTGGAAGGCCTAAGCACAGACGTAGCGCCTCTCGCTCTAATAAAACTAGCGGTCGAAGCTTGTATGACGGAACACCTGAGAATAAAACACAGCCAAATTCTAATACTGGACGAACGTACATTTTATATACCATCAAAAGGGATTTTCTTCGCATACCTGTTCTTCGATTGCTTAACTTGCGCAAAATGCCCATTGTACGAGCTCCTTTTGTTGCAAGATATTCAATATGCGGCCGCCAGTTAAGATTTCCGTTATAGATAACTCCAAGGTACTTCAGTGACTGTACTTGTGGGATATCTTCGAGATGATAGTTAAGCGATATGTATACTGGGTCTTTAACGGGAAAAACAAGGATAGCAGACTTATTAGCATTCAGGTTTAAGTGTAAGCTATCCAGCCAGCCTTCCAGTTTCTTTAGATAGGACTGCCAAATTTCGTAAAGGGAGTATAGGTCACTAGCCATACCAAAAAAGGCAATGTCGTCAGCATAAACGTAGGTACTGACACCTGGGTGAACGGGGATTCCGCTCAGTAAAATATTAAATAATATTGGTGAAAGTACCGATCCCTGAGGCACACCTCTTGTTTGCTTGTGTTTACCAGATGAATAGCCGCTTCAAAAACAAAAGAATTCCCTGTCTTTCAAAAATTCATGCACCCATGCTACAATATATCCTGGAAAGCCATGGCCCTGTAACCGATTTGTTAAAATTGCATGTTCAATGCTGTCATAGGCTTTACATATATCTAAAGTAACTAACGCCGCATATTGTTTTTTCTGTCTGGCGATGTTAATGCGACTTTCAAGGTCTACATGCGCGTGCCATATTGAATAGCCAGATCTAAATCCAATTTGACAAAGACTCAACAATTGATTTTCATCAATAAACTTCAGTATATGCCCGTGAAGCACTCTTTCAATAAGTTTTGCTATGTTTGATGTCAACGCAATTGGTCTGATGTTGTCGATAGTATACCCTGCCCCTTGCTTTTTAAGTAACGGAATAATTTTGGCGATCTTCCATTCATGTGGAATCCATGCATTGCTAATAGAGTAATTTAGCAACTTCAGAAGCTCACGTGGGGCTTCTTGGAAGAAAATTTTTAACATTGCATTTGTTATTCCATCCGGGCCAGGCGCTGTAGTTGGTAACCGTAACATGACCTGTGCTAGTTCCGAATAGGATATCTCTTTGTAGTCCGAGAATGTAGGAGTAAGAAGAGAATTTTGAAGACGCGTTGTGAACCGGCTCTTTAATCCTTTAGCCAATAGGTCTAAGGACTCCTGCATTTCCTGTGCGGTATAGACAATTGAGTCTACATTAACGCTCAGTGGGAGTCTGTTTCTAGATCGAAGGAAATAAAATAAAGCACGTTTGTTTTTGGATTCAGACAGATAATCAAAATGTTTTTTATCGTACTCATCTTTTGCGTGTTTGACAGTGCGTTTGAAGGTTGCCGAAATAAATTGATAATCTTTCCAATTTTGTGGGCTCTGATTATGTAGAAGTTTTTTCCAAGCAGCTTTTCTTCTGCGATAAACTCGTGAGCACTCATTGTTCCACCAGGGACTAGATGATGTACGTTTAGCTGTCTGAATTACGAATTCAGACTTTTGTCGGGACATCTGTAACGCTGAACAAATTTTCAAGCCAATTTCTTCGTCATTAGTATTAGTTAATGACGCAATGGAAGAGTGTAAGCAGTCTTTAAATTTTTTGCAATTAACAAATATTCTGTCTTGTCGCTCAACTGATGTTAATGGGCATGCAATTTCGAAGTATACTGGGATATGATCACTGTTTGTAGAGAAATCAACCGTAGTCCAAGATGTCACGGCAATACTTGTGCTAGAAAACGTCAAATCTAACACTGAGCGAGATTGGCCACGGACAAATGTGGGTCGTCTCATATTTAGGCATGAAAGATTTTTATCTATGGTCCAGTCCCATAGACGCGTCCCACATGCATCTGTTCTGTAACCCCATGATACGTGATGCGAGTTGAAGTCACCAGTAAGGATGACTTGATTTTTGCAGCTAGCAAGCGCACTGTCCAATTGGTATGTACTGTGTACGCCCGTAGGGAAATAAGCATTTATAATCGAAAAAGTACGGTAGCCTGGTATGCTAAGGTGTACTGCCAAAATTTCACATTCCGGAGACATTAACTTGAAAGCTATTTTAGCCTTATGACAGAATTTAGATGACAACAAAATCATTAAACCACCTCCTAGTGAAAGGCGATCTAATCGAAAAGGTCGAAAATTTTTAAAATTAAAATTTTTCTCTGGAGTAAGCCAGGTTTCTTGTAAAATTATTACGTCAGGGTTAAGATGTGTAGTTAAGCAATTTAAGTCTATTGAAGCAGAAATCAAGGAACGACAGTTCCACTGTAGCACTTTTAAAGAAGCTATGGTGATGATCTAATTGATATAATTACTTCAGCGACTACCGTCGCAATGTACTTTCTTGGATGCCAGAATGAGAAATAGGATTACCCTTTTTGTTTTTGGAATAGGGACAAGACGCTGTTACTGGAGAACCAGTTCGCTTATGCGGCCTGGTATCATGACCTGTTTCCATGTCATCCTGTGAGTCTGTCTGACGCGAAGAACAAGGATCGGATCCAACAAACGTTGGGTCCGATCTGGTATTCGGCGCTAGGACTGAACTGGCTACCTGTTCTGCAGCACAAGCAAGCGATTTGGTGATTGGTGTTGCGGCTGTTTGCAACAGCTGTGTCATCTGAGCGGTAAACACTTGGGAAATGCATTCTGTAACAGTTTGAACAATATGTTGCATAGCCTTTGTCATCGCTTTTTCCACTGCTGACTCAATGAGTTTAGACAAGTTGTCTTCATTTAAAGTCGACTGCCTCGCAGTGACGCCAGCGTATCCAAAAGCTCTGTCCTTGACGACTGCAATAGCCTCTTGCCGCGAACATCTTCGCCTGTCAATTACCTCGAGTACCTAAACTTCATTAGCTTTTGCCGAGCAGTTTGCATAGTCAGCCGCATGGTTTCCTCCACACAGGCAGCATGTTTCGGTTTCAGCTGTGCACTCATTAGGTGAATGATCCTCACCACAGACGCGACAGCGTGCATTTGATTTGCAGCCTCCTGCACTATGGCCAAAACGCCAACAGTTCCGACACTGTAGTGGACGGGAAGGGAGAGGATCCACTCTAAAAATAAGTGGCCACACTTTTAGTTCAGATGGGCAGGACATACCAGCAAACGTAGCAATGACCGATTCAGTGGCAACTTTTTCCCCGTTTACGAGTCGGTTGCATCGGTATACGGCTATGACACCAGCATCAGACAACTTCTCCAGAGTCTCAGTTGGGCTCAATCGAGAGTCTACGCCCCGGACAATGCCTTTAGTGCATGCTAGATGGGGAGGAATGAACGCACTCACCGGCACAGATGCAAAAATCTTACTCTTTAGGAGGTCTGCAACACAGGTCGGATCTGATGACCTACAAACTATCCCACCTCTTCCAAATTGTCGGACATCGCTTATCATTTGGAAGTGACGCGTCATGGCTTGGAGCTTGGCCTGGACAGCCTGTGGGTTGTTCAGCCGGATGAATCCACCACTCGAGGGCACCAGCGCGACAGGGATGCTGCTAACACCGCTGCGGAAGAAAGATTCCAAAGGTAAATCATCAGGAGAAAGGGAGGCTGACCAAGGGCTGGGCCCTTGCCCAGGAGAGTTTTTAGACATCAGCGCTGCTTCAAGCACTAGGTAAGTCCTGTAAATATAAGATGGTTAAGATGAGTAGGTCAAATCCACCCAAAACTCAGCCAAACCACCGCGCAGTTAGCTTGCCAGGAGACTTGCCAGGAGCCGTTTCGACGGTATGCCTTGAACCAGCGCCTCGCGACGTGTATGGACGTGATGATGATGGACGTGATGATGACGTGTAGGCTTAGCCAGGCGCACCAGGAACAGCGTCGAGCCCGAGCCCCACTTCAGTAGCGCTGGCAATCCGGCTGCGGAGCTCTGCACGGCGCACTTCTTCTTTCCCACAGTATTAACATATGAAGTAGAAACATTGAGGTTAACAAAGAATCTTTCGAAACAGTTAGAGCGAGAGAGAGAGAGAGAGACAAAACTTTATTGTAATGGGGCACGGAGAAGCGTCGATCTCCGTAGTGGGTGGAGCCTTCAGTCCAGGGCCCCAGCGGCGGTGGCAGCACTTTCGGCTCTGGCGATAAGCTTTCGCTGATCCTCCAGTGCCGAGCTGGTCAGCACCATCTCCCACTGCTCGTGCGTTGCGTTTCGATTTGGGGAGTTATTGGGGATATTTTGGCATGCCCATGTGGTGTGGTAGAGGGTAGGGACAGCGCAACGAGGGACGGAACGGAAATTGTCAAGTGTGACGTTAAGAAACAGAAAGACAGCGCTGCTGCGTTACAGAGCAAACGGCAGTAGGCGACTTTATAGTCTGAAAAAAGATACGTCGCAGTAAAGCCAAGTATTTTCGCACATGCGATCAGAAAAAAAAATATGGAGCTCTGAGAAAAGGGGTCCGTCAGTACTCACCATAAAGCGTTCTATGCTTCAGAAACACTTAAACTTCTCTCAAGCCCGGAGATCCTAGGCACATAGCCCTCACTTACATTACAAAGGCAAGTGCCAGTAATCCTCGGCAGAGGTTCCTGGAAAGGAGCAATAAAGTACTGGAAAACTATCTACTACGATTTGTGTCATCCTACGAAAGCTGTTTGCATACAAGTTATCTTTTTTTTCGTGTGTTTCTTCTCTGGATAAGTTAACTTGTGTTTATTACGCTTTACTTTGTGTTTCTTGTCTTTATTATGTATGCGTGTGGAAGCTGACTTTGTGTTCCAGTGTTGTATGCGACCTTTGTTTGTGAGCTGCTTGTGCACTCGTGCCACCTGACGTCAAGTTCTTTAATTATTGTTACCTTGCAGGGGTGGCTTGTCCAATTATTTTTAGTATGCATCTATTCTATGCGAAAACGGGAAGCCGGCCCCGCCTGAAAGTGCCAACGTCTCCTGAATATCACGCATGATAAAAATAGCTATCCATGCGCTCCCTAAATTCCAATTACCATGTCATTTGCTTTCCTCGTTACTGCTTTTCGTGTTATGCTATCGGCTTATTTCGGCCCTGATATTTTTTATAGTAATTTCCAGTCTTCTGCTCTAATTACTTTCGCGTGATCTCTTTTTGCTACTGACGTCGAGGCCACTTCGCCAGAATTTTCAAGGAAGGCGTTTTAAGAGCGAGCATTTTATCGCGATATTCGATGAAGGATCGATATCTGAGAACCATGTTATTTATATTTAATTTTTAGTGCCTTGGCAGCTCGTCCTTAAAATTGACGTCACACTTTATGTGCACTTCTGGAGAGCGACGAGTGCTGCGCTATACCCCTCGTTAGCACAGGAACTGCAGTGGCGTACGAACGCTCACACATGTATGTATGTATGTATGTATGTATGTATGTATGTATGTATGTATGTATGTATGTATGTATGTATGTATGTATGTATGTATGTATGTATGTATGTATGTATGTATGTATGTATGTATGTATGTATGTATGTATGTATGTATGTATGTATGTATGTATGTATGTATGTATGTATGTATGTATGTATGTATGTATGTATGTATGTATGTATGTATGTATGTTACGCCCGTACGGGGGCATTGATAAACTTTTTGAGGCGAACTCTTAAGCCTTTGACGGACACAGCAAGAGGAAGTATCTGTTTGGGTCTACAGCATTACGTGTGTGTTCTTAATCAACAATTATTTACGAAAATTTATGTCGGAAAGCTGTGAATAATTTTGTTTAAGAGAAAAAAATTGTGATCACATATCTTCCGCTATCCGCGTAGCCAATTTCATCAAGCATGGCATACGTTTCCTAGTTGCCGGCTTCTACTTCCTCTTGGCTGCCTTTGATGTAATGAGAAACAGCCTGTTCTAATTAGTGAACTATACGAGATGCAAATACATGTTTGAATGTCTTCTTTGAGTTTATTGAGCGCCCTTTGCACCAGCGCCGTCTTTGAGTTCTGCCCTACATCAGAAACAGTCTTGGAAAGCAGTTTATATTTAGACGGTTTTTCTCATATTATATGGCGCTGTGATATTTGCTTGAATCTTATTAGCTGATAATTTATTATCGGTAGGAGTCACTATGGCAAATTGGGATGCCTCTCATCACCAAAACCAGAAAATTACACACCTGTCATGAGTACGTGGTTCGAATATATTTAGCAAACGTATAATGAAGGAACAAGGTTTAGTCATTTGTTGAGGATCAACTGGAAAAAAATAGACTTTATTTGTCATTATGGGTGCGCGCTAGAGAAAGCAAGAATAAATAAGTTCACCGACACTGACGATACTGCCTAATGCTAAACTTGAGCGCAGCTGTTTCATCATCATCATCATCAGCCTGATTTTATGTCCACTGCAGGACGAAGGCCTCTCCCTGCGATCTCCAATTACCCCTGTCTTGCGCTAGCGTATTCCAACTTGCGCCTGCAAATTTCCTAACTTCATCATCCCATCTCGTTTTCTGCCGACCTCGACTGCGCTTCCCTTCTCTTGGTATCCATTCTGTAACCCTAACGGTCCACCGGTTATCCATCCTACGCATTAAATGCCCTGCCCAGCTCCATTTCTTCCGCTTAATGTCAACTAGAATATCGGCTATCCCCGTTTGTTCTCTGATCCACACCGCACTCTTCCTGTCTCTTAACGTTAGTCCTAAGATTTTTCGTTCCATCGCTTTTTGTGCGGTCTTTAACTTTTTATCGAGCTTCTTTGTTAACCTACACGTTTATGCCCCATATGTTAGCACCGGTACAATGCAATGATTGTACCCTTTTCTGTTCAACGACAGTGGTAAGCTCCCAGTCAGGATTTGGCAATGCCTGCCGTATGCACTCCAGCCCAATTTTATTCTATAAATTTCTTTCTCATGATCAGGGTCCCCTGTGAGTGAAAACACCTAAACAGCGGCGCTGTTTAGGTGTTTTGAATTCGCGAAATTGGGGGCGAGGATAGAGCTACTGTATATGGGAGCAGGGTTGTGCATCTGATTGAACGCGTCGCTCGCACCCCTATTCGCCAAATCTGGTAACATGCGCAAAAAGCATTCTTTCGAGGGAAAGCGAACTTCACGGCTGCGCCTGCACCTTAGAGCTTCTATGGCCTGCACTGCCGCCCGCCGCGCCACCTGGCTTTCGCGGAATGAAGGAGCAAGCACACTCGGCAGCTGAGCCACGCCGCATCCTGCATTTGGCGGGCAAGATGGCGGACCTATGCGCAACTCTGTTCCCATGGAGGAAAAAAATACTCCATGTCTGCTCCCGTAGGGAGCATATACAGTAACTCTAGGCGAGGACACACCGTGGCCGCTGCCATGCGGAGTCATCCGTGTGACGTGCAAAGATGGATTCTTCCGCCAGCCCTCTCCTGCTCAGCCCGCAGCCGCTTTCGCGACGTCTTTTTTGGCTTTTTATTGCGATAGCAATTATATGGACACTACAAGCGGATTTATACCGTCGCCGTCGCCGTTATCGTCGCCGTGAGGTTCCGTATAACGTCCGAGGGCGATAAAATCGTTGCCGCGCGCCGTATGCCGTATGTGCGTCTCTCGCACATACAGGAGCGAGCCAGATCTGAGCCGCTCTTTGTGAAGAGCGAGTGAGCCGTAGTTCAGTAAAAGTGAGCAACGGTTCTTTTGGGGAAAGATGTTCTCTCTCGTTCAGTGAGCCGTGCCGAACCGTTCCGTCAGAGCCGGGTCTTCTGCTGGGCTTTGAAGTTTCGTTTTCTGACCAACGAGTGGTGGCCGGCGTGGGCAGACTCGCGCTACTGGTACTCGCTCGCTGTGTGCGGTGTGCGCGGCAGTCCCCTTGGTTTTTTGTGCGTCCTATGGTGTGGCACCCGATTCCACCGAAGGGAGAAGTAAAGAAGCCTTAATTGCCAAAGGATGGTGCCATTCGTTGCCTGCTGCAGTTCGAACGATGTCTCACGACTCTCACCAATCGCGCATTGTGCGCTGGTGCAAAACACATCGAAGATGGTCTTCCGTGTCTTTAAAGGCAACAGGTGAACGTACAGTTTACGTCCTGGTCTTCATTTGTGCTAATTAGTGCAGTAATGAAAATGTCGCCCATGGTATCCACTGCCGTGCATTTTCTGAGCGTGTATTAGCACGTCAATAAAACTAGGTCAATGATATATTGTGCTGTAATAGAACATGCGCTCAATAGAACGCGCGCTCAAAAGAAGAAAAAAAAAAAAACGAACCCCCCCCCCCCCCCTCCGAAAGGTACGTAAGCGCGGCAGTTTTGTGGATCTTTCGCATGATTTTTGGATTGTACGTCAAGAAATGATTTTGACATTCATTTTGTATGGTGTCACAGCTCACTCATATTATAGTGAGTGTGGGTATGTGAATAAATGAATAAAGTTGTAAGATAATTTACAATCATTTTTGTTCTTATTTTGAACAAAGCTTGGCCAAATGTTAGAGTACCACAAAACAGAAAAGCTCCTGCAATGACGATAAAGTTATATATTTTCTTTCTGAAAAACATACGTCGCATTCTGCCTGTTGCAGTATGATAAGCATTTATCCCCAATATCAAAAAAGAAACTTTCATTACAACTAAAAATTCACGCTTTTAAAATATGTAAAAATATTCTCCAAAGATAGTGAAAATACCAATAACACGGTTATTCAGTTATGCATATATCGTTTTTTAAAAGCCAAATAACTAGAATATGCATAACACAGGTTACAGATTTAAGTGAACTGGTGAGCCGTTCAAATGAACCGGTTCATTTCAGTGAGCTGAGCCGTTCCGAGCCGCTCACTGAAGTCAGCCATTTTGCCCATCTCTAAACGCGACGTCTCCGTCGCGCGAAAGGCCGTGGGGGGACGGAAGCGAGGGAGGGGGGGCGGTTCTGTTCCGGAGCCAATTGCTCATTTAGCGACCCGCTGCAAGGGGACCTGGCGATTTGATCTCGCGCGCGAAAGGAGGAAAGTGGGAAGGCAGCGCGGGATCGAGGGAGGGGGTGGGGCTTCTATTCTGCCAGCAACTGCCCACTTGTACTTTGCGCTGCTGCGAGCTGTCGCGCGCACCGTATCTTGAAAGCGATCTCCATTCTCTCTCTCCACTTGGCTCTTACCTTTGTACGCGCTGTGCATTCGCCGCTAAGTTTTCGTCGAAGCGATAGACCGCAAGAACCTTCGCTCGTTGCTGCTGCCGTGCTTGCTCACGTCAGCGTTTTGACAGTGGTTGTCCACGGTCATCGAATGTCTTCTATTCATGTTGTGCGCGCGGACACCATGCTTGTCAATTCAGTTGAAAGACAATAAATAATGCTAATTTGAAAATGCGAATGTGTCAATGTGGGCGAATGTGTCAAGTTAAGCGGATAAAACTACTATCCTTACTCCGTATAGCTCTCTACTAATTTGCTCTCGCAATTGATGCTTCGCCTTTCGGGCGAAACTGGGACATTTATTGAGATAGCAATTATATGTACACGCCAATCAGATTTCTGCCGTCGTCACCGTCGTCGTTGTCGTCGCCGTGAAGTTCTGTATGAACTCCAACGACGATGAAATCGTCGCCGCCCTCCGTATGCTGTATGTGCGAGCGAAAGCGCGCGAGGGACGCGCGCTTTCACGGAGAGCGAACGCACGGCGGAGAGCAAACGCGCGTTTTGCGTCGTGCTCCCTGAAGGGCTGCACAATTAAGCGTCTCTTTCCTCCTTTACAATGACCACATAAGAGCAAACGCGACTTCTTTCGTTGCGCAAAAGGCCGTGGGGGGACGGGACGGAGGGAGGGGAGGCGACGTTTAGCTGCGGCCCCAAATGCGTATTTATATAAAAGCGTTGCGAGGCAAGAGGGTGGTAAAGACTTGCGACGCTGCTCGACGAGTGTCCCGCTCGCGTATTTTGCTTTCCGCGGATGATTGCACACGCGAAAGAGGAAAAAAGGAGTGTGAGGAGGATGGCACCGGCGCAACGCCGGCGTTGGAACGGAGAACACGCTGCGCTGGTGGTGACTAGGCACAACTGTGGCTGCTGTTAAGGGATCGATGGTATTCCTAAATAAACGCGTCACTGTTTTGATGATCGAAATATAATCTCACTGTCAGGGAGGGAGCAGTCTACCTGACTGGATCAGTATTCTTTTATTTGGGGTGTTGCTACGCTGCGCTCCGCAACACCCCAATAACCGCCGCTTCGCGTCGGCGCCCGGCACCGCAGCTTCCGCCGCGGCACCGGGCTACAGCCTACCGCAACGCCAAACAGATAGGAAAAAAAAATCTTGCGTCGGCAAGAAAAAACTTCCTTGCCGAGGGAGAGAGAATTCGAACTCTCGTACCACTGACCTCAAAGCGAGCGTAGTAGCCACTAGGCCATACAGGCATCCTTCCAGAGCTTGCATTTATACAAACCATATGATTGCGTTCGAGCGTCGTCGTCGTCGAAAAAAAAAGGATTGTGCCATCCTCCTCGCCCTCCTTTTTTTTCTCTCTTGCGTGTACGCAACCATCCGGGGAAAGCAAAATACGCGTCCCGCGTAGATCTCGCCGAAAACCTCCGAGCCGCCGCCAGAGGCACCGGCAACAGTCACCAACGCCACGCGCGTTCTGTGCGAACGCGGGCAAAACGCCGACGGTGTCGACAACAGTTCTGCGCGTTGCTGGTGGTGCTGCATGTCCAAGTTTTTACAGCTGATAAAGCTACTATCTTTACTGCGTATAGCTCTCTACTAATTTGCTATCACAATTGATGCTTCGCCTTTCGGGTGATACTGCGACATTTTAAAAAATTATTGTATTTCCCTTCGACAAAATCAGTAAAATGCTCCTATGGCTTCGTCACTGAGTGTACGATATGTTAAATAACTGTTCTGAAAAAATTAACTTCCTTATAAAACCTTAGACACCGCCCCGATTGGCGGCGTTGTCTGCTATGGCCACTGACATGGAAACCACGGAGGCCGCAGCCTTTGTAAAATCTATGAAACCATAGTGTCGAATTCAAACTAAGCATCAAAATGGTTTAGCGTACGTGTGCTTGCGGTAAAAAGAACAGCAACATATTTTTGCAGCAAGAAAGGCGTGCAACGCGTCCCCCGTGCAATTGCATTCATTGTAGGTTTGCATTTACAAACGGGTCGCAGTTGACACGACATATAAATAACGTTCGTAAATTTATATTTCTGTTTAGCACCCATACCCCCATGAAACACGACGCAAGTGGTTTCTCTGTTTTGTGGGAAGCAATCCAACGCTTTGAGGAGCATGCAGCCGCGATCTTTCTCACGTGATTTTAGGCATGTATACACAGGAGATCCATATGCACGTGCGCGCGTAATTCCAGAGTTTAACTGTTTTATTTTTCTGACAGGGGTTCCCTCTGTGACGTTTTAGCTAGATAACGTTTTACATTTTAGTCAGTGTGACGACGAGCACACGTTTGTCTGCGGTACGATTCCAATAATTTATCTGTTGCTTCTTATTGCACGAATCTTATACGGTTCTCACACGGTGCAATTTCGATCGCGATAGAGCCAGATCGCGATCGAATTTTCAGACGATTGACTCCCTTCCGCAGCTAGAACAAAGGGGCCAATTGCGGTAAGAAATTTGGTCCCAATAGGGTTCCCTCGCGATCGAAAATGCACCGCGTGACACCACGGCTCAGGACGAAAGGCAGTGCTTTTTCCACCCTGCCGTGGAAGAAACAAATGTTATGCTGGCGGTTTGCGGCAAACGAACTGTGCCCAGCGATTGAAACGCGATACTAGGAGCCTGTGGCTGCCGGCACTTCTTGCGCCACCGGTGGGCGCGCTGTGGACACCGAGCTGACGCATTTCTGTATCGCATGAAAGCGAGAGTCTTTGTGTTGCATTATGACTGCATTCGGCGCATCGTCGATCACCTACTGCTCACCAGCGGCGTAAAAAGCACCGGTCGCCATGCTCTCCAAGTGTTGCGTATCACTCGCTGAACACTTCACGTGAGCGATCGTCCAACGTCGTCTGCTACTCACCGAACATTTGCTCTCCGAGTCCGTACATAAAGTCTTCTTAGAGGAAGTGCTTCCTGCAGACAGGTGCATACGAGCTCGGTTCCTAGCCCATTCGAAGCTTTATACGCAATGCGTCGCGCATTTTCTTATCGTTGGGGCAAAAATGAAATCTCACGCCGTGTTCCTTCGCCTACGTAACGCACTGCGGCACGGAAAAGTGAGGTACCATGCCGCCGATAACTTTGAGGGCACTTTCCCAGCTTGTGTCTTCAGGTGTCCGCGTCTTGTGCGTCTTGTGCACGTTTTGTGCGGCACTCCGGGTAATAAAAACACAGAGTAATAAAGAGAAGAGAAAAGAAGGTGGTGAATGTTTACACGTGTACAGACAGAACATCGCAATCAAAGGCGCTCGCGAGAGCAAAATCGTTTCCATAAACTCAAAAATATATACACTGTCTTCTGGGCCAATAATTGATGTGGACAGTCTTCCAGTGGCGTCTGTACGGACAGTAGACGATCGTCTATTGGCCGCAACGTATTGGATAATTGTATTTGTATATCCAACCGACGACAGTGGCACAAAGGGTGGTTTATGTTATGCAGATAACATATGCAGCATTGTCAGCCATTCTAATTTGTACTGAATAGCGAAACATTGCACGAAACGAATAATAACGAATAACGAAACAATACAGAAAATGACGAGGAAGCAAGCAGCCTCGTTATTGAATAGGATGTAAAATAATGTTAGAACACGGTCCATAAATATAGCCACTGACAAACTTTCACATGTGAAACGTGAGAAAGTTGTATTTCACTGCTATGACGGAGTGGAGTTGTGCTGTAAAGTGAGACCGATAAGTGCAACTGCTTAATCAAGAGTAAATGCGGCATCGTTCGCCGCAGGTGCGGTTCGGCAAACACACTCAGTGCCTGACCACGGTCATGCCGCTGCAAATGACAGAAAAAGAAAGCGATCCCTTTATCCGCATAGCTCCTAATGTGTGGGCTACTTGGGCCACGTACGATCAGAGAGACAGATTTGTAGATGGAAATTTATACTCGTTGTCAAGACCACATTCGTTCTCCTCTTTCTCCGGCTTTGCTTCACCGTCTGCTGTCAAGCGTCCAGCACCTCAGTCAGTCATCAGCGTGAGCCTTTCTTTTTATCGGTCCATTGTAGGACGAAAGCGTGTCCCAGTGATCTCCAATCACCCCCGTCTTACGTTATCACATGCCATCCCAGTAATGGTGATATTTTTGGGGGAGGGGGCGTGGGGCGGGGGGGGGGGCGAAGACAGAATTTCTAGGTTCTTGATTGAAACGTAAAACATTTCCTTTTTAGCTATTAGCCTTAAAGTGATAATGATGATATGCTCGGAATATTGTCCTTTTTATGTTTTTACTGATGCTAGAGGTCCTTCCTATTATTTTTTTTAACTTTAGACTAAAAGTACCTCTTGTGGTGGCAAGTCAACGTATGAAATGTGGAAAGGAAGAACAGCCTCAATTTTCTAAAACGGCATTACATCTCAAGATTGTGCTCTGCATAAAAAGGCAGCTTTTACGAACTAAGAGAGCTTATTCACAAGCTCATTGCTCTTTCCCACAGGGAAGAAATGACAGTGGAGGCGCCTTTTCACCCCTTGTGACAAAATTAGGGCGAGACATTCGACTTCGCCAAAGCTCTTGAAGAATTTTACCAGGGCAATTTACTGGCTGCCTACGACACTAAAGAAGTCACAACAAATGTTCTTGACGACAAAAAAGGCAAAGTTGTCGTGGAGGTGATGATGGGGACAAAATAGGCTTTCTCTTCTGGTGACATTTTAGGACAAGTACGCAAACGTGAGTACACAAAAACAGAGTATACGAAAATTGCGCGAGAAAAGTCGCCGTTTCGCCCGAAAGGCGAAGCGGATCGCTTTCAAGATAGGGCGCGCGCGGCCGCCAGAGTAGAATCTCCGTGGTTCTACTCTGAAGAAGCTGCCCGTGAAGAAGAAGAAGCTGCCTGTGCATGCCTGCGTTCCTGGAGGGCTGAGCGAAGCTGATGTGTAGAAGCGAAAAAAAAACTTGCAGTTTCCCCCGAAAGGCGAAGCATTGCGATGCCGATAGCAAATTAGTAGACAGCTATACGAAGTGAGAATATTAGTTTTATCAACCGTATAAACTTGCCAACATTCGCTTCCTAAATAAATTAACAAGCACGGTGTCACGCGCGCACAGGTAAACATGAGCACATCTCGCTCGATGACTGCGGAAACTCTCTGTCGAAACGCTGCAGTAAGGAACCGCGGCAGCAGCAGCGAGCGAATTGACCTTTGTGCTATCTCTCGCTTCAATGCGAACTAAACGTAGAAAGAACAGCGCATGCGAAGTTACCGGCACTCGGCGTGACGTACTTTGTCCACATCGCAGATCGCATTGAACATGAGGCCCGCGCGGGCGCGCATTTTGTGCACGTCGCAGATTGCTGTCAAGATACGGCGCCCACGCGGCCGCCCCGTAAGCAGCAGCAGCCACCGCCGGAGTTGTTCAGCTCGTGTTCCCTTTCTATGTGCTATCGAAAATTACCTTCGTCGTTGTATATTTATCCACGAAACTAACTTTTCAATGTAGTCAAGGATACAAGCTTCGACGAGTTCGTGATTCATGGCAAAACGAGTTAGTTCCCCGCCTACTGCACTGTAATCAAGCGAGATTACCTACCAGAAATAGTTCTGAAGTTTTCACATGCGCCTTGTGAATTACTAGCACTTGGCCAATTCGAAAGCCATAATTCCTTCATCTTGCTTGATAAGGTGCTTTTGAACGTTTTCTTTGCTTTCTATATGCTCCCATCTGCATAACTGATAAACATTGTTGGAGGTCAGCGCTGTGCGTGTCATTCTTTCTGCGTCCCCGCCTTCAGCGCTATTTCAGTTCTGCAAGTATATATTATTGCTTCTTACCTGACCTAGTTAGTTAATATTTCATTAGGGTGTAAAAGGCGTGAAACGATGCGAAAAAAATTAGGCACGCAAATAATCCTCTTTACTGTCTTGTCATTTCATCAAATTATTGGTGCCTATTTTACACCATAACTTACCTTTATAGATTGCCGCTTGAAGTGTTAAATGATTTGTTGCAAAAAGTCTGATGCCTTCTGGCTACCACTAGTTGATGAAATATTTTGCATTGATGCTTACCCTTAGTGCTTCCCTAGTTAGTATATTGCGTATTAGTATGCCCTATACTATTACGGTCGACATGCAATGTTCCGAGGATTCGAATCATCGTGGATTGACCTGACTGCGGGCTATGTAGGCGCGCATGAGGAGTTAAGAGAAACTAAAATCTATGCTAGTTGGCACAAATTCATCGAGTTGTCTTGGGCGCCGCGTTTAAAACAGTACAATAAATTGTGGCAGTGTCTTCCTGTTGTGTTGTGCTTGTCGCCTAACACATCACAATAGATAACGAGTTAACATTCAATTCAATTCATTTCTCTTTATTTACGAGAAAATACTTTGGCTGGACTCCTGGGCTAAAAGCTGCAAGAATACAGCTTGACGGGGCCCAGGAGACCATACATACATGGCAACAAGTGACAGGTAAACAGATAACAGATGTTTAAAAGCATCATACATGAAAATAAACAAGTTATTTACGCACATAGTAGAAATAATTATACATTGAGAACCTGTACCCTTACTTGTAGAACTTCTAGAAGTCGTAGAACTTGTATTACATGTGTGACAGAACTCTTCAACTACGTGGTGGTAGTCTCGAGGACATGCAGCCCCTGAAAATGCTGTCGACAGAGCAATAGCCAAATTCAAAGTAGAAGGGAAGTAACTGACGAGAAATGGTGCTTCCAGGCCTGCTTTTTTGGCCACTGCGGTCGAAACGAGTCCCGGTGGCCGTATTTTATTGCGTTCTCTTGTTTTTGCAAGAGTTCAACGCACTAGCTTTTTATTAGCCGATTTAGTCTTGCCCTCCAAGTACATTGCGCATTTTGTACGATTTATTTCCGCTTTCATTCGGCTAACAGTGAGCGTAATACATAGAGAAGGCAAAGCAAGGCACTTTCTCTTCTTTTATGCGCCTCGTTCATTTTGTGTCCGTATGCAAATCGCTCTCAAACTGTGTATATAAGAGAGAATTACTTCCCTGATCTCACCCTCTATGGGACCCATTAACCGTTGTCTCTCGCGGCCCGTTACTGGGCTCCTGTGGACCATTATTGCTCCAATTGCCTGAATGCAGGGCACAGCAGTGGTGCTGGCTGCACGCACCACATCCTGCGCAGTTGCGAAAAGGCGAGGCTATCATACTGGATGAGAGTGTAGTTGACTTCTTGGTACGCCACGAAATAACTAAAACTAAGAAAACAGAAGCTAAATGACACAAGTGCTGTGTGGGAGACAAAAGAAAGCGCGGACTTGCAATGATGTTTAGAAAAAAACAAAGAACGAAAGGCGATTCAACCTACATAAAATTGAAGTCAATGAAAGACGTCTTCCTGGGCGGGTTGAGGGTGATAATGGGCAATAGGAACTGTCATAATCATCATCATCAATATCAAGATCGTAATCTATCATCACTACCCTAATCATCATCATCATCATCATCATCAGTCTTGTGACAGTTCTAAAGCGAACCATTCTTTGCCTTTTCAATCAATCAATCAATTATTCAATCAATTACTCAAGCAATAAATAAATGAATCTTTATTTGTGGTATAATAAGAGAACACAGTACAGGTAATTATGCAGGAAGTCCCAAGGTTACACACCGCAGGCAGGACCTCCTAAGTTAATGCACTAGAAAACTGATAAAGAGAACATATAATAATGAAAAAATAATTCGAAATGTTACTCTTAAAAAATTAGCACCCCTTGCATTGTCGAGAAAATGGGGGTAAGCGAAGTTGTCGTGTGTGTATCTGACCTTCGCCAGGGGAAGGTAAAGTTCACGACATGTCACGGTAATAAAACATAATAAACCTTTGTTAAATGTATACAGCGAGGGAAGGAAACCTACAAATCAACGGAAGGAAACGTTGCACGAAAGGGAAACAAAAGTAGAAGGAAAGGGAACGAAAAGCAGTAGGAAAGGGAAGGAAAAGTAGGTCAAGTACACGCACGACAACCTTCGCTTACCCCCATTTTCTCCACAGGGGAAGGGCTGGTGATTTTCTTTCTCTCTCTCTCTTTCTTTTTCTTTCTGAATTTATTTCTATCTTTCTCTCTTTCTTGCTTTCTCTCCCTCTGTCTATATTTCTCTCTCTCCCTCCTTCTTTCTTCCTCTCTCTATTTCTTTCTATCTTTCTCTCTTTCTTTCTGTCTTTCTTTTTTGTCCCTGGTATGTGCCATTGAGCTTGGACCCTTTCTGCACTATCACCAGGATCGGCCCCCTTTTCACCATGACACCACCACCACCACCGCCGAAACTTGTGAGCTTCGCTTAAAAGTCTATTTAAGGCACGACACGGCGCGTTCCTGCTATTTCTTAGAAATAAACACCATGCAAGTTGGTCCTTGCGGACAACTGACGCGTGGCTTGCCGGCGAAAAACAGCATTAAAGCATCGCAACGTCAAGACGATAAGACGCTAGCAAACCAAGACTTCAGCTACGATGCGATCTGCCGTGTGAGGTAAGAAGAGTGCTAAACTTCTTGCAGGCTACAAACAAAGGCATCTCGAGCAAGGACGCCTCGCTGTGGGTTCTGTGCGCTACGTAGACCAGCGCAAGTGATGTACGCAAGATGACATTTAACATCACCTCACGACTGCCGTATGCGGCCAACGTCCCCGATAAACGTCGTCAATCAGAGCGACCTGCACACTGAGCTGCGCTTTCATCGATTCCCACAGTGTGTGGGACCCGCATAACGTTTTGGACTACAATACACTCAGGATTGGTCCACGAAAGAGGCTATGGAACAGACGTACCAGATATGGGAAAGTGTAGGTAACTCGCCAAGAAAGCTATTGCCTTCAAAACTAAATAACTGAAAAAAAAAGAACACCGGCGAAGATTCCACGCAACGTTAGAATCTACATTACGCGAATATTGTTCGAGTATAGCAGCGCCAGAGGATGAGAAGTGCACGGCTTCGTCGCCTGTAGTTGTAAGCGCTCTGTGTGAGCGACAAAGTGTTGCTAGTGAGCGACTCTGTGTTCTGCGCAATAAAACAGAGAAATCTTGTCATAAAGCCTGAAACATAATGTCGGCTGATAGGCACCTTTAAAGGACGCAGACATCTTATTGAAATTTCACATGATTATGTTCGTTTTTGTTTTATTTGTGCTTCCGCATTCTTAGATCACTGGGTATATCGCACTGGACAGGCGCCAATTCTTGACCAATTCCCCAAAATTTATACCACAAAAAGTATAAAACACAGTAAATGAATTTAGATATTTCCCGCATTTGTCTGTGCATGCACGCACCTTTCATCAACATTCTTTCCTCACCAAGCGTCGTCTTCGTTCTCGTGATAGGGTTACCATATACAGGTAACGAGGCCGTACGAGTATGTCGCTAACATAAACACGCTTGCGTCATTTAGATTGGAAGATAGCGCTGGATTTGCCTGTTTTTCTTCTGTTGGTCATGAGAGCAGGCGTGTGTCATAATTGTATTGCATTCATTTATACTAACATCTGCAATAACTTGCTCAATCTTAGTTGCGTTCGAAACATAATACAACCGACTCAAGGTTTGCCACTCTAAGCGTGGCTTCACTTAGAATTGTCCATCAGAACATCGTGTGCTGAGATTATTTTCTTCTGTTCGAAATTCACCATTATTTTTTTAAATCCTTCTTGGGAAATAGCCTCATCGAGTAATTTAGATCAAGGGTTAGAATTGTGCTATCTTCCACACAAATTTTTTGATTATTTCGGACCCCAAAAAGTGCACCTGGTATATGCCCAACGATATTGTGCAATAAAAACGTGCACCAAGCTGCAGCGAGAAATGGAATTTTTTTATTTGACAACGAATGTGAACGAGTGCTCCTGCATACCGGGCCCAGCTTATCGAGTCTTTCATCTTCAACTATCAATGTAGTCATCTCATCTCTCTGCCAGATCAAACAAGGTAATTCTGGAACAAAGGTACGCTTACACACGTGCTGCAGTATAAAGACAACCAGTCGTCACACACTTCGTTAATGGTAATAGACTGCTATGTCTGGCGTTGAGACAAAGCCCTCTTTTCCCAACATTACTGATTACCACAGGAAAAGAGCGTGTAGCAAACAGCATCTGCGTTGCAAGCCATAAAGCGCATCTAATTTTACTGCGATAGCAATTGTATGGACACTCCAAGCAAATTTTTGCCGTCGTCGTCACCGTGAGGTTCCGTATATATTTAGGTATATGTAAGATATATGACATGCCATGCTATATGACAAGTGGCATATGCCGGTTATATTATCATACCATTGTCTCACCGAAGTTGCTCATATCAGGCCTTACATTATTGACAAAATTATTCCACAGAATTTTAAGAATGGCAGCCCACAAAAAAATGTCATGATACAAAACACCCACAGCGCAGGCCTTTTATCCTAAATCTTCTCAGACTTAAATATGAAAAGTGCAAAACAATAACAAAGCTCAAATATGAAAGGGACGCACTTTTATTGGCGCGACTGTGCATTACCTGAGGGATCGGCCCAGGAAAGGTTTGAATCATACCCAATACGGAAAGGTGTTGGTAAAGTCGCTAAGAAAGACGTTGGCGTTAATTATTCAACATAAATAAAATTGTCGGATGGCTGGATTCAAACAGAGGACCTCTAGCACAACAGCTCGTTTTCACTTAGCTTACGCTTACTTCAATTCATACGGCCGCTACAACTACGAGTCTTACACTATGGCTAATATTCTAACATTCTGCTGTCGCATTCATTGCTTCGCTATTAAGGCGAAACTGTGGTACCTTTTACAGCGAAGCTATATATGCTACCAATTCGTCCGTATGTTGCCTGTTCGCAGAAACTATCATCCGTAATGGCTCGAGTGCTGTCGTCTTCTTCCACAGCTGGCTCGTTCTATTACAAAAATTTTTGTAGAAAGTCTACGTAAATTCTATGGACATTTGTCTGTCAAGTTAACATAATTTCTAAAGACATTTATTTAGCCTAGTCTATAGACGGTGTATGGACTGATAGCCATACACTTTCTGTAGATTAGTCTACAAAAAGTATGAGTCTATAGACTGACTATAGATGGTCTATAGATCAATAAAAATTCACTTTTGTAGAAAAATGTCTGCAGAATGTTTATAGACAAAATTCTATAAGCTTATAGAGTTCTACTTTTGTAGACATAAGTATATGAAATGTCTACAGATAAATGCCTGCAGACTATCTATAGACTATTCCTATAGACCAGTCTTTAACAGTCTATGGACTTATGGCCATACGCTTTTCGTAGACTAGTCTACAAAATGTCTGAGTCTACAGACTGACTATAGACGGTCTATGGATTAACGAAAATTCACTTTTGCAGAGAAATGTCTGCAGAATTTCTATAGAAGTCTATAGGTTTATATAGTTCTACTTTTGTAGACATAAGTCTATGCAATGTCTATAGACAATTTCTATAGACCAGTCTATCTGTCTATGGACATATGACCTTACAAGTTGTAGATTGTGGTCTACAGACTATCTATAGACAGTTCCTGTAGACCAGTGTATAGCTAATCTATACAGTTCAGATTTACAGTTTTTGTCGGCTATTGCTGCTAATGCTGATTTGCGGCTATTGCTGATGCAGAGTGTTCCAGCTAGTTTAAATTTAGCGATGCTGTTCAACGAAATATTAAAAACAGACGGTGCAATAAGATCTGATTCTAAGACATATGGCGTCAATTCGACCTTTGAGATATCTGATCTGTACGTCTTTTTATGATAGTATACCTAGCACCGTGTTTTTTTAACCTTTTATTTTCATTGACCAGCTTGACTAAAATAGCTGAGGCGCCCTATATACTAGATAATAGACTAAATTTTGCCAACTATGTTACGACAGGCAATGTTATTCTGCTTACATATAAACGCTCACTGCTGGGGGTTCTTAATAAGAAGACTTGGAAATGTCTATAAAATTTATTGCATCCAGTATGCATATGCGAACATACATAGGGAACTTCACATAGAAAAGCATGCATGCAGATGGAAGCAGTAAAAAATCTCAAATGTATGTAGCCGTGAATCATTATGTAAGGCTGTATGAGAATTTGTGTATATGCACATTTAAGTAATTTTACAGTCACATGCAATGCATCCGCTTGAATGAAATTGACTATTTACAAGTTAGTTTAAATGTTTGTTTACATATGGTGGGAACAAATTTGAACGTATATAATGCATGTGCACCTGTTGCTTCCCATCTGCATTTACGCATTCGTGTTAACAGAATAATAATGATCCTGAACCAGCTCCACTCTCATATGTTGCACAAAGAAATATTTCAAGCAATTCCACTAGGGCTGAATAATGCATTGCGAAAAAGAAAACAAGTACCGATATTGAATTAACTGTTTTTATTGAAGGATACAGTACATTAATTTATTAAAATGCATGTCTTATGCTATCATCAAAAGAGTACATATTTACAGCTACTTCCCCTTGGCAAACAAGGTTGCCAGGCTGGTCTTGACCTTCATGTCAGCCGTTCCGAAGATGCTGCAGGAGTATGCTGCAAATAAATAAATACAAGAATTTGAGGCAAAAATAACAATTGTGTATTCTTTGTACATTCATTAAGCAGCCTAATATATTCGCTCAAACCACTTAAGTCAATCCTTAATGCGGCTTAACTATGACTAATGGCTGCTGGTCAATAGAAAACAGTACCATTACACAATGTTTCACTCTACCGTATGATGAACAATTAAACTGTTACATTTGCTGCTGGCGCCAGCAACAGTATGTTACCTTGTATGACAAGTCCATATCACATATTAATGTACATAAGTAACCCAAATTATCTCTATATTATTTGCTGAAAGAAGGCTGCCCAGTTGGACTGTCTACATTTATTTTGGGTGGCAATTAAATATACCCGCGCAAAATGATTTGCTCAGAAAAGTGACTGGAGTATTGACAGTATCATGCCAAAGATTGTAACTTATTTTCCTTAATACACATTTAAATGTGTTTCTCGTAGTCTTAACTGATACATCATTGGCCATAACTTAAATAGAAGGCAGATGGATTGATTGTGTTGACATGGTCACTTAGTTTTTCGTAAATAATCATATCGCTTGGGCATGTGACACGGTTGCAAGTTAGGTATACCACATGAGCACCAGAAATATCACGTGAAGCACTTTCTGTGTTGTGGCACGACACATATGCACCTCCTGGGAAACAAAACTGAAACTGTAGTTAGAATCACTGCTATCACAGTAAATAATCAGGGGCGGCGCCAGGATTTTTTTATTGGGTTGGCACCCGCGACAGGTGAGTTCCTTCGGGGGGGGGGGGGGGGGGGGGGCAGGCAGGCGGGGAACTTATGCGTTGTGTTTTGACCATTGTTTAACTCCCTTCCACTTTCCTCTTCTTTTATAAATGTTCACATCAATCAATCGGAACTCCGCGATAAATCTGGTTACATGGCAGCTACATTTCCTTCAGTCGCTCAAGACTCCAATAAACATACACGGTGTTCTGCTTAGATAAGTGCAACGTAGTAGATATGCAGGCTGCGCATGTTCAAAAGATGTCAATCATTGCTCAGCCCAACGCTTCTGTGCATTACAATTTCTGCCACTATTTCTGAACGTTTTCTTATTTTCTTATATTTTTAAATTGAACTATCTGAACATTGTATTTATTCGGCGTGCTTCCTTTGTGTCATTTAGGAATGAAAGCAGGTGAAAAAAAAGGTAACATTTATTTATGTATGTTCAACACACTCGTCCGAGAGAACAACAGGGTTGCGATGCGGATACAAATTGCTCGATGTCTAAAATCATTTAACAACAGCTTGAATGGGCTGAAGGCGTTCTGAATAAATCAGTCTGAATAAGCTACTCCAGCAACGCAGTAAGATATGGATGAAAAATAAGCACATTTACACAGCAGTGCTCTTGCTAAGAAAATGAAAATTTGTGTAGTACATCGTACAGCAGACACATAAAAACAGTATTAAGTAATGAAAAAAAAAAACAGGTAGCCAGCAGCAACAAAATAACATCAGTTATCTAGATCACAATATAGCTTCGAAAAAGTAATTTCACAGTAGGAGAGAGAACACCACTAAGCAATGTGCATATCAATTCCAACTTTGGTAAAGACGTGCTAGATTACACCACTAAATTGAAACACCCTTGTAGCGCCGGCTGGTGATTCTAAGCGCCGGAAATATAAAATAATGGCATCGAGATATACGGGAAATAACAAAAGCAAATAGAAGAGAGGAGAGAACTGCAAAAATAGAGGACGCAGTAGGCATGTCAGTCAGTGTCAATTTTGGCCATACACTACAGCAGGTTTCACAAACGCAAATATTAGCATGGTGCACTACACTAGCTAGGGCACAGACGTCGCCTCGGACAGAACCCTATAGAGAGTCTTTCAAAGCGATGATGGGGACAGATGAAGCGCTTAAAGGTTTCGGCACAACCACAGATGTTAGTGCCTGCGCTGTGACAGTAAAAGACAAAACATAGCCGGGATTTATTCGATGGTGAAGCGGGTGTTCTGATACCGGTATACGTTTGGGTCCTACGCCCGTGAACGCACAATTTTCCCGCGAAAGCACCGCAGAGATACGATGGGGTATCATTATACCGGCACACTAGTGCATACGTATACGTCGATTACTGTGCGCAGTATCAACATGTCGAGAACACGCTGAATATATATCTTATTGGCAAGAGATAGTTCGACCGCAAGCCCAGCTATAGGTCGCTCAGACGATTATTCGTCATCTTGCTGCGAAGATAAGTCTTCAATCTTCGAAGGCACCTAAACGTGCGCTCGCAAGATGATGACGATTTCGGTATCGTCACGGCGAAAGCACCTATAG
Organism: Dermacentor silvarum; assembly: GCF_013339745.2. Taxonomy (NCBI): domain Eukaryota; kingdom Metazoa; phylum Arthropoda; class Arachnida; order Ixodida; family Ixodidae; genus Dermacentor; species Dermacentor silvarum. Next base: position 165,676,788 of record NC_051162.1, on the reverse strand, counting down.
CTTGTGCAGTTCGTCGAACGCTAGTTTATGCACTTCAGCGATGTGACTGGGATCTCCGCATGGTCAAGGTTCAACTCTGCCCAGTAGCCGAGTGGAGTTCGCATAAAAAGGCATTGAAACCATCTCCATATGTGAACATCTATGGTTTCGAGCCGACACTGTTTGCCGTGCTGGTGTTCTGCCGCGTATGCGCCGCATAAAAACGACACATGTATCCCGCGTGGTATACGTGCGCTGCCTTCGGTTACACAGCACTCGCGGTTATGCCACCTCAGCAGGGCGAAGCTTATTCTCTGCCGAAGAGGCCTGTGAGCGGAAGGCGCCTGAAAAAGAGCGTATTGCATCCGAGGCACGAACTTGCCGGTTCACGCAAGCAGACCGAACAACGAAGAAGGATAGGCTATTTTTAAATCTATTTAGAACCGTTGGAACCATTTTTATCTTATTGCGGCAGCTCGCGCTGTATTTCAAGCGCCTATTCTATCACAAGGGAGAGGGTAATTACTTGTGACCAGAAATTTTGTATAATAAATTATGCTAAACAAGGCCGTCCTTTGTAAGCAGCGCTGGTCTCATGCACCTGCCTTCAAGTTGTAAGACATCAAAAGTGACATTTTGTCTCATATCGCCTACCATGCGTCAGATTTTCGGCGCTCTTGGGGGGGCAGGCGAAAATTCTGAGGGAGCTGCCGCCCCCCCCCCCCCCACCCGTGCCTCCCCCTGTGAATAATTAAAGGCGATCTAAGACATAAATATTTTCTCTCAAGTTTTGAGGTTCAGGACACTCAGTTAATGCAAAAAGATTGAGTAAGAAATACCATGTCAGTATGATTCACTTTCATTTCTTTTTCAGAAAATGGTACCAATTTATAATTTTTTGTGAGGTGAAATGCTTCAAAAATATTTTTAAGACAGCGATTCTCTGGAAAAATTGTATGGCAAATAACAAGACGGTATACCTATGTTGACATTTTTTTCCCATGATTTTTTTCGAAGCTTTCCCTGGCTGTTTTCATGAAAATTACCTGGCAGACTGTGACACCCGCAGTTTAGGTGCAATAAAAAATATTGTGGTTTAATGCTTGCCAAATTACTGCCAGTACATTATTTTTAGTTAAAACGAATAACACGTCAGTCACTTGAAATACACTATTAGATTCAGCTGAATTGAATCACTTGTTTAATGAAGCTGACAAGGGCTTGGGCAAGTTCGTAATTCATGGCAACACGAGCACAGCACGCTAGACAAGGACACGGAAAGACGCACACCTTAAAGGGATACGGACACAAAATCTGAAAATTTTATGAAAATGCTGAAAATGAATTCTCAGTGTGCGATTACACCGCCTGTCATGCACTTAGCTCATTTTTGAGCCGATGGCTTTATTTTTCGCGTTTTTGTGAGCGCGCGCCTCGCCGCCCGACCCGCGGGAGTTGGAAGGCGTGACGTCACGACACCCTCGTCGGATAGCCAGCCGGCCGGCCGCGGTCATTCGAAGCGCGCCGACGCCGCCTTCGCGAGCATGGATTCGAGTTCTGGTGTGTCTACCAGCGATGAGTACACATCTGAAGACGACGACCATTCCAACTTGGCAAGAAATATTACCGCTTACGGTTACGAGCCTTGCGCGTCTATCGACGAAGAAGAGCAGGCGGCTGTGGAAGTGCCGGTCAGGTATTCGCGAACCTTAGCGCGAAGATTTCGCTCTGCACCAGAAATTTATGCAAGAGTTATTGGTCATTTCCTGGAGTAAATTTTCGGCAGTGGCGTAATCGTGTTGCTGCCGAAGATTTACACCAGCAGCGAAGTAGAATACACTTGGTTGCTGCAATATTAGCTGTTCTTGGTCTGTTTGAGCTCTGCGCCACCAGGCGGCAGCACCATACAGGGCGCTCACGTTTGCGATTCCGCCCGAACGCCCCAACGGCCGCGTTTACCCGATTACTGGACAAGCTAAAGCTCTCTAATGGGCCAAAGTTTACGCACCTTCTCGTCTCTGGGAAACGTGTGCAACGGCGTGTCACGACCGATGATGCTGTTAAATAGCAATGTCTGGGCATTTACTTCCGCCGCGACGAACACGTCAGTACCGAGCGATGACTGCGGGAAGCCTCATGTAAGACGCCTGCGTGGAACGCCGACGGGGATAGTGTTTCAGACGAACCACGGGCGAAGATCGCCGAAAGGGGTTAAACAAACTCTGTAAGGGACCGACACCCCTGGAAACACTGCGAGAGCTGTAGCCGACCTCGGCCACGGGAGGGTGTTATGACGTCAAATTTCAGTTTCTGCCGGCGGCCGCTTGGAGGCAAGGTGCAACAGAAAATCGCAAAAAAATATGTTTCTCGTTCTTCTTTTCACAGCAGCTTGCTGTATTCGTCATTTTTAACAGTTCAACTTTTGTTCCGACGCAAGAAACCACCCGCCAACTTTTGTGTCCGTATCCCTTTAAGTCAGATGTAACAATGTGAGGGAAAACTATTCAATTAGTATTATTTTTACGGTTTATTAGTAGTTTTATATATAATTTGCTCTCATCATTTATGTCTCTAGTTAATTTGGTTTACCTCAGACTAAAGACTACATGCCAATACGAATCAGTACCATTTTAATGTTTCATCATGTTACAGTATGATGAACAGTTAGACAACCGTAGTGGCTGCTGGTGCCAGCTAGAAACGGTCAGTTTCGTTTCATGACAGGTTCATACGACACATATTCTACTCATCAAAACAAAAACAAATGCAAGAATCCCAAATGATTCCTATAATAATTGCTGAAACAAAGAAACAAAGGCTGGGCTACGTGCGCATTTTTCGGCCTTTAATGCAATGTGCTCATGCAGAACGAACATGCTCAAAAGAGTGACTGCAGTTTTGAACTATGACGTTGAGAATTGCAATTTATTTCCACTTGGAACAGTCTGCAATGGCTTTCTTTCTCATACTCCGAGATGAACACATTATTTGACACACTTTCAGTAGCATGCACATGAATGGGGTGTGTTCATAAGGTGACTTATCAGCTAAAATATGTAACGATATCTTAGGTGTATTGATAAGGTTCGAACAAGTTCAATGTTCACTAAATTACTTGGATAATATGAGGGTTATCCATGAAGAAAGAGAGCCACAAAATGAATAAGCTGGCCTTTATTATTTTTTTTGCACAATGTTCACTAAATTACTTGGATAATATGAGGGTTATCCATGAAGAAAGAGAGCCACAAAATGAATAAGCTGGCCTTTATTATTTTTTTTTGCAGCAGCAGCACGTAGTATACAGACCCTCCGAGACGACGGCACTAAATGAAACAGTAATGAAAAACGAAACACTTATTAGGCACGACAAGGGTTTTATACCATGCTGGATTGTCAAAATGCGAATCTGCGCCAGCAGCTGCCTTTACAACCAGCTGATAAACAATGAATAAACGCGCCCAAACTGCATTTACGCCGAAGCATTTTTTACGCTTTTTAGGTAACCCGGAAAATAACTCTTGCTGCTAAACTGTTCATAAAGGAGACCCGAAAAAAAAAAAAGATCTTCAAACTATCATCGAACCCAATGGCTTCAGTTTGAAACGTGTAAAGGGTACTTCTCCGAGCGACTAATTTATTGTTCTCCAATTCTTTCGGTTAAGTTGTGAAGCTGCGATTGACTGAGCTTATCGAGAGTTTCGTGCTCTGAAAGCTTTTGCGGCTATATATATACTTATATTGGTTGCCAGGAGCCCCATAAGTACTGCTACTTTTGCCTTACGAAAACGGCAGCACATACTGCTGATGCATGCCCCGCAAACACGGCCTTTCATCCGAGTAGGCTAGCATTTATTCAACTATACGTCTCTTTTTGAAAATTCGAGGTATATATGTAAAGCGTTTCACGAGAATTTAACTAGACAGGCAGCGCAGCATGGCCGCCAATCGAGCGCCACGAAACGAGACCTAACACACAGTACGCTGCTTAACACACAATCCGCGCTTAGTGGCTGCTCAGTATCCACGTTAAACATGGTGTATTTCCTGTTTTACGGACATCAACTACGACGGAAAAATGAACAAGCGTGAGCGATCGCTTGCCGTTAAACATTACATATAGTAGAATCGAGAACCCGAGCGCGTTTTCAAAGCAAACGACAAATCGACACTATGCTCGAGTCGCCTACATTACATTCAGCCGGTTCGCGTTACGAAATGCGCTCACCTAGTCATGAGATATTGACGGTAAACATCTTTGCTAAAACTTACCGTTCAGTGTAGTTGACGTGTGATGCCACAACGAAGAGACGAATACGCAGACACCAAGGTGCAGGCAGCTCTTTTCTACTGAAACGAAAGCAAAACCTGCTACTTTTTCAGTACAGAGTTTATATTAATGTGATGCCACCTAGCGAGCGAAAAAAAAAAAAAAACTCCGGTTGGCTCCGAGGTTAACATACATTCTTGCGTTTCCGGACTCTCAGACGTGGCGCTACCTCTGCCTTTGAGCAAAGTGGGGAAAAGGTGAGGTAGTGAATTTGTGAAAATGGGTGCACTACCGTACCCCACAACTATGAAACCAAAACAATGAAACCAAAACTATCAAACCAGAACCAATGACTCTTTTCATGCGGCGCTTCGAGCGCCTACTCTGTTCTGCAGGGGAATAGGACCCCACTTACGTTTTTAGTTTATTTGCGTAAGCTATAACGGACTCATATTTTCTTATTTCTGGATCATCATCATCATGATCATCCTATGTTTATGTCCGCTGCAGCAGGAAGGCCTCTCCCAGCGATCTCCAATTGCCCCTGTCTGGAAGATACTATACTCTAACGTTTTCAGGTACTAACTACCGTCTGACGCCTTTGTATAGGCCATCGGAGGACTTCGCTGTTTTAAATTCGTGCTTGACAATGGCTCTCTGGATCCCCGGGTTTTTCAACAGTATCGCCAAGAATCTCGGGGTCAATTTTTGTACTATTTCTTCTAATCTACAATACTACAACAGAGTACTAATATAAGCGCTGAATTCGTGGGCTCCTTAACTGAGAGGAAAAATTGTACATAAAAATCTACTGATTTCTACCAATTTCTCCCGAAAAAATCTACTACTATTTTTTATGTGTCGTGGCAACACTGTTACAAACGCTGTGGGCTATCGTATGGAGCTGGAGCGCACATTTGGATGAACGCAGTGTTTGTAAAAACCGTTTGCGCGCACGTCAGGCGCTAGCATGATGACCAGGGACGATGAGTAATTCAGTGAATTTCTAGCATACCCTCTAACGTACCGCCAAATGTGATACCTGCGCCCATGTTAGTGCGCATTTGTCTGTTTCGGTGACATGTCAAAGCAATCAATACATAAATGACGTACGCATATGCTCGGCCGCACAGGCATAGCGCCCGCAAAGGACTGGGTGGGCTCAGAGAATCTGGCGCACATTGTAAGTGAACGAGAACATTTAATAAGTTCATATCGCAGGATATCAGTCTGCGAAAAACCACTATGTTAGTGATGCAGCCTAGATATGGGGAGAACCTAAAAAGTGTCTTAGAATCAGACGACACATCAGGCGCACACCACATACGCGACATCTGTTCATCGCACACTCGCAAATTCTGCGTTGTGCTCTATACAGATTACGAGTCTCTGTGCTGTTAGCTTGATGCCTGTTTGGAATCTGTTTCTCGCTATATATAACGCTGGCATTCATAACATTTATTTCCATGATTGGATTGGCATTTTGCTTTAAGAAATTAAATTATGGGGTTTCACGTGCCAAAACCACAATCTGATTATGAGGCACGCCGTACTAGTAGAGCACTGCACGGGCCGATTTTTTCAGCCCGGGCCCGGCCCGGGCCCGGAAATAATCTACGTTACCAGCCCGGGCCCGGCCCGGCTCGGCTCGAAACCGGCCCGAACCCGGCCCGAGACCAAAAACGACCACCGAGCGGCATTAAAAAAATAAAATAAAGAAGACAAGGAAAGGAAGATAAGAATTAAGGCATAAATACATGTCAAATGCAATTGTGAACACCATTTGAGCGGTCTGAACGCAAATACCAGCGTGCAAAGTAGTACGAATCGTTTACGTACGAGTCATCGTTTTACCAATTTGCCTTTGAAGAATCAGCAAGTCACGAACGTGCTTACACCGCGCTAAAAGCATTAATTACATTGATTTAGGTAAAGAATACAATAGCATCCTTTGGGTTGAGGTGACTTCGTCTTTCTGGACTTTTACAATCTGTTCAAGCAGCGCAAAATACGACGGAAGAAGAAAAGGGAAGTACACTGGAGTAGCACTGCTAGCTTCCAGCTGCGCCGGGGCAACAGGTTTTTCAGCGTCGAGACGAGCGAGGATAACTCGCTGCCCGTTACATGTACACCACCAGAAAGTCCGAGCCCGGCCTGGGCCCACATCAAAATACCCGAGCCCGGCCCGGCCCGGGTCAAAGAGCACATGCCGTGCCCGAGCCCGGCCCGAGCCCGTGAAAAAACTGCGCTACCCGGCCCGACCCGGCCCACGGACAGGGTCTGGCCTTTCGGGTAAGCCCGAGCCCGTACAGTGCTCTACGCCGTAGTGGGAGACTCCGGAAAATTTCGACCACCTGGGGTTCTTTAACGTGCACCTAAGTATAAGTACACGAGTGTTTTCGCATTTCGCCCCCATCAGAAATGCAGCCGCCATGGCCGGGATTCGATCCCGCGACCTCGTGCTTAGCATGCCGAACACCATAGCCACTAAGCAACCACGGCGGGTGGCATTTCGCTTTCTTTATTTTACTGCCGCAAAAGTAATGCTTTCACAAACAACTGTAAAGCCTGTCTTGGGATTGCCGAGAGCGAATACGGAGATCATATAATGTGGTCAACAAATGCGGAAATATACACCATGTCTATACTAAAGTCTACAATAGGGCTTTAAAGCAATATCAGCAGTCTATACAATGCCAGTGGCTTATATCAAACGTAGTTCCGTATTATCCGCCGGTACCTCCGCTTGGTTACAGAGTTCACGGGTTAGGCCGAGTTTAACGACATTTATCTTTAGTCATTCTATACACGGCAAGTAAACCTGAATCAATAAGACTTTTACAATATCGGCTGTCTTTTAGTTCATCTCACTCCTTACTCCAATCGGTATACGGGCTGTTCGCTCGAGTTAACATGACCTTTCGTGACGTCCCACCCTGTATCTTTCATCGGGGGTGATATAGGAAACCATAAAAATAATTCCAATCACATAGACGTATATATTCCGCCTTCGTGTGGTTCGCAAGTAAAATCACCGTCGGGGATGCATTCCTGACTAACTAGGGTGCCGGGCCCTGAAGTCACTTGTTGAAAACCAGTGCAATCCTTGATGAAACTTGGCGAGCAGACTCTTAAAAACCTAATTATCTGGTAAAATAAAAATTAAGAAATGCGTAATTCAGAGACAAAGATGAAATGGTGACCTTTCTTGCTTTTCTCTGTAGACATTCTATAAACTGGCAATCGGCTAAAGAAATAGCAAATAAAACTTTTGCATATAGACGTCGTATAGACCGCTAGTATAGACAAAAACACAAATTAACGACTTTTGTCAAGAGTAAATTTATAGACGGGGAATAGACAAAAAGAAATAGACACCTTATCAACTTTTGTCCATAGACAATCTATAAACTGCGCGTATACAAAAATAATGAAGAACTTATCGACAGTCATCTATAGACAGTCCTTAGACACCGAATGAACAAGAATAAATAGACACGGTATCGACTTTTGTCTATATGTTGTCTTTAGAGTGGAAGTAGACAAAAAGAAACAAACATCTTATCGACTTTTTTCTGTAGACCGACTGTACAGTGGGAGTAGACAAAATGAAATAAATATCTTATCAACTTTTGTCTATAGACAGTATATAGACAATGAATGGACAAGAATAAATAGAGACTGTATGGGCCTTTTTTATAGGTAGTCTATAGAGAGGAAGTAGACAAAAAGAAACGAACACATTATCGACTTATTTCTATAGACTGGCATAGAAGCTAGTAGACAAAAAGAAAAGAAATCTTGTCAACTTTTGTCTATAGACAGTCTATACATTTTGTATCAACAAAAGAACAAATCTATAGAAAGGCAGAATCATCTACAAGAAATCTATAGACATTCTTTAGACAGCCTAAACTCATTTTTGTAAGGGTTGGCGCCCCTCAGCGCAACCGCGTGAACGCGCTCCTGCCACTGCTCCGGCGTTCGTCGTCTTCCACAGCTGGCTCCGTTGCCGCTCATCATTTCAGCGTAGACTTTCGCTTCTCTTCTGTCGTCGCAATGGGGAGGCTGCGTTCACGGGGATATGAACCATTGATTAATGTGGCATGATCATTCATTGTCCTTCGTGATGGACAGATTTAATTTTGAATTTTGAAGAATCGCAAGCGGAAATGCAACGGCGGACGGTGGGCATGCCGTCAGTGAACGTGTGTGTCATGAACGTGTGTCAGTCATGCCGTCAGCTGGACGTGTGTGTAACCTCATTAAGAAACACAAGGACATAACCAATAATTGAGAAAGATTTTAATGTACCGTCGGGATTGGCCCAGTGATAAACAGCGCGGCCGCACGTTTCCGGTTCGCTGGTTAACCGTAGGGAGTGCTTGGGCGGTGATTTTGAGATAGCAATTACATGGGAACTCCAAGCGCATTTATGCCGTCGTTGTCGACGTTGCCGTCGCCGTGATGTTCCGTATAATGACCAAACGCCATAACATCGTCGCCGCGCGCTGTACGTTGTACGCGCGAGTGTAAGCTTGCGAGGGTCAGCTGACGATCGCTGCTCAATGTTGCGCGCGCAAGGGTGAAAGGTGGGGCGGAAGTGCGCCGTCTTCTTTCACGCGTGAGGCACGCCGGGAAGGTGAGGGAGGGGGGGGGGGTTCTACTCCGGCGGCGGGTGTTGTTTATGGCGCGGCCGCGCGGGCGCGTATTTTGACAGTGATCGGGGACGTGCACAAAGTGCGCGCCCGCGCGGGCCTCATCTTCAAAGCAATCTGCGATGTGGACAAAGTACGCCCAGTGCCGGTAGCTTCGTATACGCTATGCTTTCGACGTTTAGTTCGCGTTGAAGCGAGAGACAGCACCAAAGTCAATTCGCTCACTGCTGTTGCCGCGCTGCCTGACTGCAGCGTTTTGACTGCGAGTTTCAGCGGTCAACGAGCGATATGTGTGACACCGTGCTTGGTGACTTAGTTGGTAAGCGAATGTTTGCAAGTTTGTACGGCCGATAAAGCTAATATCCTTGCTTCGTATAGCTGCCTACTAACTTGGTAATACTGTTACAAGCACGGAGGAAAAGGGTTTATTTAGGCGTGCTAGAGCAGGAACAGCAGGCTACGAACAGCAGGAATGGCCGCTGCACAGTCGTCGTCCTTCTCTTCTTTTCTCCTTTTTATCCGCACGTCCCTTTTAAGCACTTCGACGCAACATACCTCTCCTCGCAGACAAAGCCCACTGGGCGAGTCAACTGGCTTGTCGTGGCGTGCATGATTTCAGCCTGACGACATGCGCGACTTGTGTCCGAGCAGAGCGTCGACCAGTGTTCGTGAGGCGCACGAGAGTGTAGTTCACGTCGCTGATCTTCTCGATGACAACATACGGTCCCTCGTAGTTTGCCAGCAGCTTTTGGCACAAGCCGCGCTTCCTTGTGGGAGTCCAAAGCCAAACGAGATCACCAGGGTGATATGTAACAGGCCGATGTCGTGCATCGTAGCGTGCTCTGGAGTTTTCTTGCGATGCCAAAGTCCGAAGAAGCGCAAGTCGCCGAGCCTCTTCAGCGAGGCATAGCGTATCCGCGACCACAGGATTGTCGTGGTAATAAAAAGGGAGAACAGTGTCGAGCGTATACCGGGGCGGGCGAGCATATAGAAGGAAGAAGGGGCTGTAACCTGTTGTCTCATGTTTGGCGGTGTTGTATGCGTAAGTAATAAACGGTAGAACTTCATCCCAATTGCTATGATCGGACGCAACATACACGGAAAGCATATTCGTGATCGTTCGATTCGTGCGCTCAGTGAGGCCGTTCGTTTGCGGATGATACGGCGTTGAGTGCCTGAGGTGCGAGTCACATAAATGTAGAAGCTCTTCTACGATGTCCGCTGTGAATTGACGTCCCCGGTCGCTTATAATAACACAAGGCGGTCCATGTCGCAGAACAATAACGTGAAGTAAGAAGAGCGATACTTCAGTGGCTGTGGCTGATGGTATAGCCGCCGTCTCGCAGTAGAGCGTTAAATAGTCGGCGCAGACAATTATCCAGCGGTCCCGCTTGGATGACTGAGGAAAAGGTCCTAACAGGTCAATTCCAACTTGCTGAAAGGGCAAGCTTGGAGGCGGCACAGGTTGAAGGAGACCAGATGGGGCAGTGGTTGGACGTTTCCGACGTTGGCACTGTATGCAGCTGGCGACATACAACTCAACCGAATGTCGCATCCGGGGCCAGTAAAAACGTTCTTGAATGCGATAAAGGGTGCGCACAGTGCCTAGGTGACCGGAGGTAGAGTCATCGTGCATAGCCCGAAGGATTGCTGGCCGGAGACGCTCCGGCACCACTAGAAGGAAGCGTGCCCCCGTGCTTGAGTAGTTCCTTTTGTACAGGAGCCCATCACGTACACAGTAGCTGCTTGTTGCAGTAGAACGGGCTGAAGTGAAGAGTGGCTCCAATTTGGTGTCTGTCCGTTGCTCTGCTTTGAAGGCATCGATATCAGGAAAAGCGGGTGTCACAGAGGCAACGACATGATCAAAATCGTCTGCGTCGCAGTCCGTCGTGGTAAGCGGCATACGGGAAAGGCAGTCTGCGTCAGCATGTTTTCGGCCACTCTTGTAGGACACAGTGAAGTTATATTCCTGTAACCTCAAAGCCCAACGCGGAAGGCGACCACAAGGGTCGCGAAGGTTCACGAGCCAGCACAGGGAATGGTGGTCTGTGACGACTAGGAATGGGCGTCCGTACAAGTAAGAGCGAAATCGCTGAACAGCAAAGATTACAGCGAGGCATTCTTGCTCTGTCACTGTGTAATTGCGTTCAGGTTTGCTTAATGAGCGGCTTGCATAAGCAATCACGTGCTGACGGTCGTCATAGCGTTGGACCAAGACGGCACCCAGACCAACGCCACTAGCATCTGTGTGGATTTCTGTCGGCGCAGTTGGGTTGAAGAGACGAAGGATAGGTTGGGAGGTCAGCAGGAACTTCAACTGACGAAATGCAGAATCGCACTCGGGTGTCCACTCAAACCGTGCATCTTTATGTACCAGATTTGTCAGAGGATAGGCGACGTCAGCAAAACCAGGAATAAATCGGCGAAAGTAAGAGCAAAGGCCCAGAAAACTGCGAAGTTGCTTCACTGACTGCGGTGCACTGAATGCCTCAACAGCTGCCGTCTTGAGGGGATCAGGCCTGATACCGTCTTTGTCAACAAGATGGCCCAGCACAAGGGTTTGACGGTCACCAAAGTTGCATTTCTTGGTGTTCAGAACCAGACCAGCGTTCTTGATGCAGTCAAGGACAATATCCAGGCGGGTATTGTGCTCATTGAATGTGCGCCCGAATATAACAACGTCGTCAAGATAGCACATACAGATGTTCCACTTTAACCCACACAAAATGGTGTCCATGAACCTTTCAAAGGTTGCTGGAGCGTTGCACAACCCAAATGGCATCACATTGAATTCGAATAATCCATCCGGAGTTATGAAGGCTGTTTTCTCCTTGTCTGCCGGGTGCATCGGGATTTGCCCGTATCCTGAGCGTAGGTCCACTGAAGAAAAATAAGAGGCCGAATGAAGGCAATCAATTGCATCATCAATCCGGGGCAGCGGATAGACGTATCCTTCTTAGTCACGGCGTTTAATCTTCGATGATCGACGCAAAATCTCCAGTTACCGTCTTTCTTTCTGACGAGTATGACCGGAGCTGCCCAAGGACTCGAGGACTCTTGTATGATCCCATTTTTCATCATGTCACTCACTTGTTCCCCGATTATCTTGCGCTCGTTAGGCGAGACGCGATAAGGCTTTTGCCTGATCGGGCGCGCAGATCCCGTATCGATAGTATGGCGTGTTCGAGACTTGGGAATCGAGAACGCTTTGTCCGGCTGCGCAAAGTCAAACACTGACAGATGCTTAGAAAGCGTATCCACCAAGGTATGGAGCTCCCTTGTGCTGAGCGACTTGTTTATCATAGACAGAAGATTTTTATCCGAGACGTGGCGAAGGTCAGCAGGTTCACACGGTGGGTCTGTTAGTGCGGCTATGGACGAAGACGTGTATTTAGTAAAGTAGGCAAGTTTCAAGCCGTTTGGAAGGGAGACGGGTTCTGCCGAGCACTTGGTCGTCCACAAGCCAGCACGCCCGTTGCCGATGGATACCACACAATGAGGGACAAAAACGTTCTTCTTCACACAATTTAGATGCATTGGCTCTACGGAGGCATCGAAACTGTCTGGAACATCACCGCGACATACAACCGGCACGCACACAGAGGTAGACGCAGGCACAACAGTATCTGCGGATACACAAAGTTCACCTTGACAGCAAGTCTTCTTAAGAGCCCGGACGAAACATGGCCATCGACGAAAACTTCCCCCGTGCGACAATCGACGGTCGCACCACACTGTCGCAAAAAGTCGATGCCCAAAATCACTTCGTGCGTCGATCGGGGAATAACTACAAATTCCGTCGCGAAAACTCCACCAGCCAAGGATAATTCAGCAGTGCACACACAAACAGGACGCAACGACTCGCCGCTCACTCCACAAAACGTTGCAGCCTGGTCCCACCGAAATACAACTTTGCGCCCCAACCGACCTTTAAAACTGAGACTCATTACAGATACAGTTGCTCCGGTATCCACTAAAGCCATTACAGAAACACCATCAACAAGTACATGCACTTTGTTCTTAATCATAGCAACTGCAGGGGGCATTTCTGTCGATAGCACGTGTCGAGCGACCTCACCTCCATCGGCCGCGCTAGCTAGTTTTCCGGTTGCGAAGACGAGGTGGAGCGGCGCACTGGCGATGGAGATTGACGTAAACGAGGTGCACGAGAGGAAGGTGGTGGCGTCAAGCTCCTGTCAGATGCCGGCGAGCGGCTCCGAAAGCTTCTCGGCCAGTAATCGTTGCCGGGAGGAGCGCCAGCTGACCAAGAGGTGGTGTACGGCCGTTGAGTTGCCCTCACAGGAAGTGTGGTCCTGGTTGAAAACCTGGATCGATCATTCCACGTTGTTGGGCGACGTTTGCAAAACCTCGCTATGTGGCCCGCGACACCGCATTAGAAACACACCGGCAGAGGCCGCAAATTTCGATGTTCCTCCATGTAGTCACGCATGTTGCTGTCGATTGCATAGCCAGCAGGTGGGTCACATTCATCATGGCTAGGCATCGGCTGCCGGGAGACGTGCATGCGGCGAGGGCGTTGGTCGTAGTCATGATCGTGATAGTGCATGGTCCCTCTCGCTTGTGGGGTAGACCTATACTCAATGGTCGCTGCGTGAGCCGTCGGTTGCCAAGCGGTCGAAACGGCCGTGTTGCTCATCTCGTGTGGTGAGTACGCACCAGTGATGCCGGGTGTGCGACAGTAAATCTCTTCGCGATGGAGCAACTCTTCGCGAACAATCTGCCGTATTGTTGATGGAAGGTCAACACACGACCTCGGCTCTACACTTGCCACCGTTGTGACATTAGCCAGACGACCAAACTTCGGTATTATTCGTCGCATCTTCAGCGTCTCAAAGGTCCTGCAGTGGCGAATGACGTCAGACACGGTATCCAAGCTTTATTTGCCGATCAGAAAATTGTAGACGTCTTCGGCTACGCCTTTCAACAAATGTCCAACTTTGTCATCTTCAGACATTTGAGAGTTGACTATCTTACACAGTTTTAACACTTCTTCAATATAAGTTGTACAGGTTTCGCCGGGAACCTGAGCTCTTTGCGAAAGCGTCTGTTCAGCGCGTTTCTTTTTTGCACTAGAGTCTCCAAAACACGCTCTGAGTTCCTCGACGAAAAGCTCCCATGAAGTGAGCGTATCTTCGTGATTCTCATACCAGACGAGCGCTGTGTCGGTAAGGAAAAACACAACATTGGACAACTGTGCGGTCGAGTTCCAACCATTAGACCGGCTCACCCTTCGGTAGTTCGTGAGCCACTCGTAGACATCTTCTCCGGCTTTTCCTCCGAAAGTCAGTGGCACCCGATAGTATTGACACGGAACGCCAGGTGCTGGCCTTGAAACTGCGTCAGAGCCGTCGGGAATCTTGCAGGCGTATTCAGGCATGTCAGGTGAGGGTGGCGGAAGTCCGGCAAGTCGACGGCTTCGGCGAAGTTGTAGCAGCGTAGGCTCCGTGGTTACGAGGTGTACCCAGCAGCGTCCACCAATTTGTTACAAGCACGGGGGAAAAGGGTTTATTTAGGCGTGCTAGAGCAGGAACAGCAGGCTACGAACAGCAGGAATGGCCGCTGCACAGTCGTCGTCCTTCTCTTCTTTTCTCCTTTTGATCCGCACGTCCCTTTTAAGCACTTGGATCGATGCTTCGCCTTCCGGGAGAAAAAAAATTAAATTATGGGGTTTTACGGGCCAAAACCACGATCTGATTGCCTTTCGGGAGAAACCGCGACGGTGCTTTTTCTGTCCATTCTAGAATGGTGAAGCTAGAATGTCAGTGCAAGACATCACCAGGAAAAAGCTACTGGGGAAAATAGAACAACAGTCGATTTAGTCAAAGATGGAGGAGATATGCTTGAAAAGCTTGCGGCCCTTTATACGCAATGCCTCACGACTTCAAGTGTATCAGAGAGCTGGAAGAACGGCAACATTATGCTAACCGATAAGAAGGGAGACGTTAAAGAATTGAAGAATGACAGACCCATTAGCTTGCTTTCAGTATTGTATAAAATATTCATCAACATAATTTGTAACAGAATCAGGGCGACTTTTGACTTCAGTAAGCAAAGAGAACAGGCCGGCTTCAGGAGGGCATATTCTACTATGGATCATATCTATGTCATCAATCAGCTAATGGAGAAATCTGCGGAGTACAATCAACCTCTCTACAATGCTTTCATAGAATATGAAAATGTATTTGGTTCAGTAGAGATACCAGCAGTCATAGAGGCGTTGCGTAATCAAGGAGTACAGGAGACATACGTGAATATCTTAGCAAACATATACAAGGATTCCACAGCTATACCGTGGTTCTCCACAAGAAAAGTAGAAAGTTACCTATCAAGAAAGGGGTCCGGCAAGGAGACACAATCTCGCCAATGCTATTCACTGAATGCTTAGCAGTATTCAAGTTCTTAGACTGGGAAGACTAAGGAATGAGGATCAATGGCGAATATCTCAGTAAACTTCGGTTTGCAAACAACATTGTCCTATTCAGCAACAATGCGGCGAATTGCAACAAATGATTGAGGACCTTAACCGGGAAAGTGTAAGAGTGGGGTTGAAGATTAATATGCAGAAGACAAAGACAATGTTCAATAGTCTGGCAAGGGAACAAGAATACAGGATTGCCAGTCAACCTCTCGAGTCAGTCAAGGAGTATGTTTATCTAGGTCAGTTAAAAACAGGGGACCTTGATCATGAGAAAGAAATTTACACAAGAATAAAATTTGGTTGGGGTGCATAGGGCAGGCATTGCCAAATCCTGACTGGGAGCTTACCACGGTCATTGAAAAAAAAAGTGTACAATCATTGCATTCTACTGGTGCTAACATATGGGGCTTATATGTTAACTAAGAAGTTAACAAATAAGCTCGAGAACAAGTTAAGGACCGTACAAAGACCGATGGAACGAAACATGTTAGGCCTAACGTTAAAAGACAAGGAGAGAACGGTGTGGATCCGAGAGGAAATGGGGATAGCCGATACTCTCGTTGACATTAGGAGGAAAAAATGGAGCTTGGCAGGCCATCCATGTAATGCGTAGGATGGATAACCGGTGGACCATTACAGTTACAGAATCGATACAAGAGAAGGGAAGCACAATCGAGGACGGCAGAAAACCAGGTGGGGGGATGAAGTTAGGAAATTTGCAGGCGCAAGTTGGAATCAGCAAGCGCAAGACAGGGGTAATTGGAGATCGCAGGGATGGGCCTTCGTCCTGCAGTGGACATAAATATAAGCTGATGGTGAGGATGATGATGATGTAGGACGAAGGCCTGTCTCAGTGATCTGCAATCACCCCTGTGTTACGTTATTCCATTCCATCGCAGTAATGGTAATTTTTCTCATTGTTGCGCACTTGAATTCTATCAGCTACGATGTTAAAGATCATGCAGAACAGTGAATCCTGTTGACGTGCATCAGTAATGTCGAATTGAGGGCCGCTGTGCTTGACGTGGAACAGTGGCGCCGAATCACGCCGCACACGTCGCTCGCAGTGTGCACATCACGATCATCTGCGAACTGAATCAGCGATCCGGTTCATGGAGTGAATCCAGCCATTTTATGATCTCGGACTTAGATGCAGCACCTTGGTCATGTGGAATCAGCGACGGGAAAGTCCGTTATTGCCACTATTTAGTTGGCAAAAGCCCTTCTACTGCATTATTGTGGCCCACTCTTTCCGCTGCTAGCCTGCAACGCTTGAAGTTGCGAAGTAGGGCCCACGAGAGGGACGAGAAGCTGCATTCAGTGCGGCTTGCGAGTTTCTAGTTTCCCACAGCAGCGAGCTTGACAAATAAAACAACGAAATTCGCATAGCGCCTGGTGACATTATCTTTTCCGAGCACCGGTGCACTCCATATATAAAACAGCTCTTCGAATTCACCTAAGCGTCTCTTTCGCGTCGTCTGCACGCCTCGACGCATTGCAGACGACAATGTCCATCCGCAAGACGTTATTTTCGCTCGCACCACTCCGCCATCAATCAAGCTTTCCCCGCGGCTGCTCGATTACAGATTCAAGGTTTCACATCAAACTTTAATGCTCGAACATCGCACCCTTCTTCGGCCTCGAACTGCCGCAATTCGAGCAATATCGTCTGTTCTTTCTTTCTTTTTTTCGATCGTTTCCTCGCCACGCGCAGGTGACGAGTCTCGGCGAAAAACAAAACCTAGGCTGTACGAGGCCATTCGCACCGTGTCGTTGTTCGGTTTGGCGACGCGCGCGCCATACCAGAGCCGTCGGAAAAAGCCCGGCCGAGTGTTTGTTGTTCAATCTCGGCTCGCTGTTCCCCGTCCCATAAATAAACTTTGCTGTTTGCATCCCCCGCCGGCGTGTGCCTTGATGCCAGCTTCCGATCTGACGCGGGAAGAAGAAAAACTCACGCGCTCTCCATTTTTTTTTCTCTGTGTATATACGGCTTATAAACGCTTCCTGGCTTTGCTGTTGGAGGCCGGGCAGCAGCGCCGTGTCTCGAGCCATATAGAACATCAGATTTATGGACGTCAGGAAAAAGGCCCGTTTTCCTCGTCTTGTGCAGTTGAAAGCTCGTGCGCTGTCAGCCCACACCCGTCCATTCCAAAAAAAAAAGAGCTACTCGGTGCGCTATCAGCTGATTTTTGTTCCTTGCCTGGAGTGAGGGCGCGGCTTCATTGCTTCGGAGAATGGTGGGCTTGTTCTTTATTTGCTTCTTTTTTTTTTCAGATGTCGTCCAGCGACAGCATGGTTCCATTTTAATGGGAAGAGAAACACGTCATTCGGAGCTATTTTAGCCTTCGGAGGTTGGCAGCTAGAGCTGAATGATTTCGTTCAGTCAGTTCAGTGAGTGGTGCTGATCACGAGGTGGCTGGTCACCAAAATATGAAGCATATCGCAGAAAAACAATGTGAAGATCCAACGCACATCTCGGAATCTACGTGAAGCGATGCTTTCGTTGAACTGCCATTAAAATGCTACATCTACTGCTTCGTATTTTGCAGCATAGCGATTACGTACCTGCCCAGTAAAACGGGAAGACGCTGAGAACCCACTAAGAGGCACACGTGACCAACGCAACTGCGGATTACACGGCCTCCGTGATCGGCTCAGTTTTAATCGCACGCCTCCGGGATTGACGCAGTTGATATTCTCTGAGCAACCGACCAAGCACACGCGCCAATTACAAGAGCAAAAGGCATAGAAAACTTAGCCTTAATAAAATAATTATGCGCTTGAATGAGCGCATACTTGCTGTTGTGAGGATATTTAGGTACTGTTTGCTGTTTCAATGCGTATATATGAACCTATTCGTTATTACGTTAGTGCTGTTCTGTGTGCGCGTTCTCTTCGGCAAGACGGCGGCAGCAGCAGCGGCCACAGTGAGGAGCCACGGTCAGGAATATTCGAGACGGTTTGCAAAGAAAGAGCTTCGCTTTACAAGACCCGTTATGTTGTAGTAAGGACAGACACGGACATAAGCAATACAAGGGTAAACTTGCTTTGAACGTCGGCATGTGACACTGGGTTAGCGTATTGAAATGTTTCGATTAGTTTCGCGAACCAGGAAGTGCATGCCCCGCTGCATGCACATAAATTCATCTCCCAATCTTAAACGGTTAAAAATAAAAAGAGAAATGTCCTTTACCATGCTGGAAAGGTTTAAGACCGGCGTCCGCAATTATGTGAAGTTGCTATATTGATGACAAGCAACAATGTTTTGCAACCGTGTAACAGACACTTGAAACGACTTTGAGAACCTAAGAGGTAGCCCGTGATGCACACAACATGTTTAAAGAAGTCGTTAGTCAAGAACGACGTTACGCATCCGCCTTTGATGCCGCTAAGAAACATTCATAGACGATCAAACAGTTACTCAACTGTTTGCTTGACGCATTTCGCGTCCGCTTCCCATTCTTGCATTTCACACCGGCTTCTTAATTTTTTTTATTTTACTCAATACATGTGGGGTTATTTCGATACTAGGTTTAGTTCAGCTTATTGTTTCATTACCAGTAGTACGAGAATATATGAGGCGGTATCGAGGAAGTTGAAGAGTTGGAAATTTGCTACAGGGCCTCTTGTTATAGGTTGCTTAAGAATACATTACTAACGACGCATCAATTGCCATAAAAAGGTAAAAAAATGCATTAGTTGTGCAGTGTAATAACACCCTTGACAAAAAAAATAAAGAGAGAGAGCTTTCATAATGCGCAACCACAGAGAGTAATGACAATTTGTCTTTTACCGATTTGAAATCATGCAGTCCCTACTAATCCGCTTTGTAATAGTAATTATCAAACGATGCCTAAACCTGACAATGAACAACAAATCTACAGTGACGGCGCACAACTGAATAATTCACAATTGTGCACTTCACTGTTGAGCTTTTATGCCTTCCTACTTTTGATAACGAGAATGCGAAGCTGGTAACTTTTTCAGGCCATCAGAAAACATGTTCACGGGAAAAGGCGCAGCTATCAGGGTTGGTCCCTGTGTGCGGCAGTCTTCAAATTACGCTAAAACAGTGTAAAATCTGGCTTGCCGTGTTCAAACATTATGACCAAAATCTGTGGTATATGTTGAAAATCGTATTATTGCACTGAAATGTAATTAGAACACACGATGTCTTCTGCCCGCAAGAATGAACAAAGAATGTTGTATTGCAAATTTTTTTCATGCATGTACCTATATACAACGGTTTCGCATGCTCCTCATGTATTTGTATTTTCTTGGTACGTACCACATACCTCGGCCAATAGAGTTCAAATTTCGATATTCCCGCTCTTTTCATAAAACTACGGGTTTCCATAGCGACTATACGGAGGATTTATGCGCATGGGAGTGTTTCGGTGCACACTACGGCGACAATGCGGAAAGGCGGCGACATGTGCCGTGCTGCCAACTTGTTAAAACTATTAAAAGAAATCACAGATGTGTTCTAAATTCACGGTTTCGGACACCACTAAAGCAACGGCGCCAACTCGTCTACAACGAAAGAAGCATTGCCAGCCAGTCGGCCACTGACCAGTCGATTCAGAGTAGTAAAAAAAAGGTGGAGAACACAGAAATCTCGTGCCAAGTCAGAAATATATTGTTGCAGGAAGAAAGCAGGCTCACGAGTGTAGAAGGATGTATATTTACAAGCGAAGAAATATGGCGTTCAGGCAACGGCCAGAGGCTTGGTCTTCTTCTCGTTCGCGTCACCTTCTTCTTTCCCTTCACCGTAACATCACCCTCCCGGTGGGGTTAGCTCCGTCCCGGTGCAGGTTATGGAGCGTCGCTTAATGGGGAGACATAGGGCTTGAGCCTGGCGACGTGAACAACATCGTTGGTGACGTTGGGAGACATTGAAGGCGGACCGACTGGGGCGATCTCGTATGTCACGTCGGACAGTTGCCGTAAGATCTGGTATGGACCAGAATAACGGGAAAGCAGTTTTTCCGACAAGCCGACTCGACGTGAAGGCGTCCAGAGAAGGACAAGGGAACCAGGTGAAAAATGGTGGTCTCGGTGCCGAAGGTCATAGCGTCGTTTTTGAGAAGCTTGCGAGACTGTGAGGCGATGACGGGCGACCTCTGGGGCCTGGGCGGCTAAGGCAATAGCATCGCGAGCGTAACCAGTGCTGGGTGATTGTACTGCGGAAGGTAGCAACGTGTCGAAGGGCAAGGTGGGGTCGCGGCCATACAAAAGGTAAAATGGAGAGAATCCGGCAGTATCGTGACGGGACGAGTTGTATGCGAAAGTGATGTACGGTAAAGCGACGTCCCAGTCGCGGTGATCGTCGGAAACGTACAGGGCCAGCATTTCGGTTAGTGTGCGGTTGAGTCGTTCGGAGAGGCCGTTCGTTTGAGGGTGGTATGCGGTAGCGAGCTGGTGTTCTGTAGAACAGGAGTGGAGCAGATCATCGACGACCTTCGAGAGAAAGTAGCGGCCGCGATCCGTGAGTAACTGGCGAGGGGCGCTGTGGTGCAGGATGACGTCGTATAGTAAGAAGTCGGTGACATCTGTAGCGCAGCTGGTTGGCATCGCTCGTGTAATGGCATATCTTGTGGCATAATCTGTTGCTACAGCAATCCATTTGTTTCCTTTCATAGAAATAGGAAAGGGGCCAAGGAGGTCGAGGCCCACACGGAAGAAGGGCTCTGTAGGGATAGCAATTGGTTGAAGCAAACCAGCAGGAGGCATAGCAGGCGTCTTGCGGCGCTGACACAGGTCGCAAGAAGTGACATAACGGCGCACAGAGCGATAAATGCCGGGCCAGAAGAAGCGGCGCCGCAGGCGGTCGTAAGTACGAGTGATGCCCAGATGTCCAGCAGTAGGAGCGTCGTGAAGTTGCTGGAGCACGGCCAGTCGAAGGTGCTTTGGAACGACTAGGAGCAGCTCCGGGCCATCAGGACGAACACTACGACGGTATAAAGTTCCATCGCGCAAGGTGAACATCCGCAGAGACGGGTCATTAGGCGAGGAGCTTAGGCGTTCCATAAGTGTTCGAAGAACAGGATCTTGGCGTTGCTCGTCGCCAATATGGAGAATGCCGGAGAGAGACAGAATACTGATGTCCGAGTCTGCATCGGTATCGTCCGGTTGATCCACGGGATTGCGGGACAGGCAGTCAGCGTCTTTATGCAGGCGCCCTGACTTATACGTAATAGAAAATGTATATTCTTGTAGACGCAATGCCCAACGCGCAAGTCGTCCAGTTGGGTCCTTCAAAGAGGAGAGCCAGCAGAGGGCGAGATGATCGGTTACGACGCAGAAGCTCCGACCGTAAAGGTACGGCCGAAATTTCGCGACCGCCCATACGAGCGCGAGGCATTCCCTCTCAGTGATGGAGTGGAAAGAAGGCGGCTGGCGTAAGCGATGACACGGTCGTGGCCCTGTTGACGTTGAGCGAGGACAGCGCCGATGCCATAACCACTCGCGTCAGTTCGTACTTCAGTAGGCGCAGAAGGGTCAAAGTGTGACAGAATCGGGGAGGTTGTAAGCCGCTCGATCAGGGTAGAGAAGGCTTGCTCCTGCAGTGGTCCCCAAGAGAAAGAGGCATCTTTCTTAAGAAGGTCAGTGAGAGGGCGAGCGATGTCGGCAAATTGTTTCACAAATCGCCGGAAATAAGAGCATAAGCCCAGAAAACTACGGACATCGTTTGTTGAACAAGGTACAGGAAAATTGCGCACAGCGTGGACTTTCTGTGGATCGGGTTGGATTCCGGCGGCGTTTACGAGATGGCCGAGCATGGTAATTTCACGGCGACCGAAATGGCACTTGGAGGAGTTTAGCTGAAGGCCTGCCCTGCGAAACACGGAGAGTATGGTCGTGAGGCGCCTCAGGTGGCTCTCAAAGTTCGACGAAAACACAATCACATCGTCGAGGTAACAGAGGCATGTAGACCACTTCAAGCCGCGCAGCAGAGAGTCCATCATGCGCTCGAATGTAGCTGGCGCATTGCATAATCCAAAGGGCATGACTTTAAATTGGTACAGACCGTCCGGTGTGACGAAGGCGGTTTTCTCGCGGTCCATCTCGTCGACGCTAATCTGCCAATAGCCGGAGCGGAGGTCAATTGATGAAAAGTATTGGGATCCGTGAAGGCAGTCAAGAGCGTCGTCAATGCGAGGCAGGGGATAAACATCCTTCTTTGTTATCTTGTTGAGGTGACGGTAGTCAACGCAGAAGCGCCACGAGTTGTCTTTTTTCTTTACTAAGACAACCGGTGATGCCCACGGGCTACTGGAAGGTTCAATGATGTCCTTGTCCATCATCTTGTCAACCTCTTTCTGGATTATGGCCCTTTCTGTTGCGGAGACACGATATGGCCGCCTATGAATGGGGCTGGCGTCACCGGTGTTGATGCGATGCGTGACAACAGATGTCTGACCAAGTGGACGGTCGTCCAAATCAAAGATATCCCGATAAGATGACAGGAGGTGACGAAGAGCTGTTCTTTGCTCGGAAGGAAGGTCAGGGGCGATCATCTTACAAACATCGTCCGCAGGCGTCGAGCACGAAGGAATGGGTGACAAAGGTGCGTTGCTACTCAGGAAGGATTCGGAGGCCAAAGAAGAAATCTCAAATTCATCCAAAGGAGTGATAAGTGCAACGACAATGCCGTGTGGCAGCACATGCGTCGAAAATCCAAAATTGAGGATGGGCACCCGAGCACAGTTTTCGAGGATCCGGATTAAGGTGCTCGGTAGGGCAATATTTCGTGACAAAACCACGTCAGTAAGCGGAGACACGACGTACTCGCCATCAGGTACGGGAGGACAGGGCGTCAGGAGGACATTGGTAGCCGCCTGTGGAGACAGCCGTGCAAACTCAGCAGAACATAAGCGGGGTGAAGCACAAGTTGTTGCGTCTGCGTCGGCAGGAAGCGGCAGATCCAGCTGTACAACACCTGCGTAACAGTCAATTTGGGCAGAGTGTTTCGAAAGGAAGTCGAGGCCGAGAATTAGGTCGTGTGGACAGTGCTCGAGGACGATAAATAAAACAACGCTATAATGGCCCGCAATGGTCACACGTACTGTGCACATTCCAAGAACAGGTGAAGTACTCCCATCGGCGACTCGCACAGTGCACGGTACGGCGGGAGTCAGAACCTTTTTCAGCCTTCGGCGGAGAGCAGCGCTCATAACTGAAAGCTGCGCTCCTGTGTCAACGAGAGATGTGACAGGAACACCATCAACTTCAATGTCCAGTAGGTTTCCACGTGTAGGCAGGGTCAACAGAGGATTTGTGGGCCGGGTCGGAGTTGCAGCTTCACCTCCGGGAGCTGCACCGCCTAGTTTCCCGAAGGGAAGCGACCGGTTGCAGATGGGAACGAAGAGCGGTGAACGAGAGGCGAACGGGACCGACGGCCTTGCGGAGACGGGGAGCGGCTGGATCTTAGTGGAGCACTATCGGCGTTGATGTTCCGAGGCGGCGTGTAGGGCGAGAAAGTGCGATTGTCTGGTACTTGGCGGTAGTGACTCGGAGACGACCACCGAGGAGACGACGACCAGGGATTACGGCAATGACGGGCGATGTGTCCAATACCGGAACAATTAAAACAGATGGGTCTGTCATCCGGTGTGCGTCAGTCAGCGGGGTTGCGGCGGAGTGGCGGGAAGCTTTGCGTCTGGGAGCGAGCGGCCGGAGAAATCTGGTAGGTGTTCGTATGGCGGACCGAGCAGAGAGATGAAATGCCCAAACTCGCTATTTCTTCCCGAACGACCGCTTGTATAAGCGAGATAGCGGGCACACTGTCCCGACAGTCGGAACGAAGTGTAGCCGGAGCCATGGCCTCAAGCTCACGGCGAACGATACGCGTTAGATCTTCTGATCCTGTCGGCTGAACGAACCGCGGCGGGTCTGCGCACGAAGATGTCGCGGCGGTATTGGGCAGCCTGTCGAAATGTTGAGGGACGCGGCGGCCTTTCGCTTGTTCGAAGCGCCTGCACTCCTTTATAATTGCATCCACAGTGGCACAATCCTTACACATCAGGAGATTGAAGGCGTCGTCTGCAATACCTTTTAGTATGTGACCAATCTTGTCCGTCCTCGGTCATGGTGTTATCAGCCTTGCGGCAGAGAGCCAGCACATCCTGTATGTACACGACATAGGATTCTGTGGACGTCTGAGCGCGGCATGCAAGTTCTTTTTTTGCTGCCAACTGACGACCGACAGGTCTGCCAAACAGGTCACGCATTTTTTCTTTGCAGACATCCCAGCTTGTTAGGTCAGCTTCATGCGTATCGTACCATTGCTTCGCAGTTCCTTTCAGATAAAACATGAGGTTTGCTAGCATCATTGTTGGACCCCACCTGTTGTTGTCGCACACTCGTTCGTACATCGCAAGCCAGTCCTCGACGTCGGTGTTGTCCGTGCCACAAAATGTCCCCGGGTCCCGCAGATGAGTGAGGATGACCGTTGGCGTGGACTGCTGAGGCGTTGTCGGTTGTGTCGGTTGATCTGCCATTGTGGCGGCAGGTAGATGACGTCCACTGCGAAGTTCCGTGATTGTACCCAGCACCTTCCACCAAAATGTTGCAGGAAGAAAGCAGGCCCACGAGTGTAGAAGGATGTATATTTACAAGCGAAGAAATATGGCGTTCAGGCAACGGCCAGAGACTTCGTCTTCTTCTCGTTCGCGTCACCTTCTTCTTTCCCTTCACCGTAACAATATCTTGTTGCTTGCACGAACAGGTCGAAATTTTACAACATACACTCCTCAAGTAGGGTTCTTATGATCCGTAGTTGTGATTCGTTGGCATTTCGTGTGAGAGGAAAAACAAAAGCGAACCCCCAGAAGGAACAGAAACTCCATCATCTACCTCGATTTTGTTTTTTATTCGCGCAAGTCCGGTCACTTTATGGCCACTTACTCCCGCGTAATCTTTCCAGGTTCGGAAGTCTTATATTTAGGAAAGATAGGACTCTGCCGTTTTTTTTAATGCGACGCATTCTTTTCCCTCTTCTTGGCCCTTGAGGTATGTTGCGCTCTCACCTCATTTTAATAAACTGAAAGTTTAATGTGTGACCGACTAGCGAATCGAACCTATGATGTCGAGCACAGCAGCCCCGTGCTCTTACCACTAGGTCAGGATTTTCTTTTTTCGCTATTGCCACATTGAATAACAAAAGCACCGTAAAAGATACATTTGGGGCTACCAGCCTCTAGGAAGTGGCTTTGCATGATCCCATTAAAATTCACTCATAATAAACAGTTCTTATACTCGTGGGAGCGATTCAAGCTCTGGCATTTGAAAGTAGTGCACAACTACAATTCTACTGATGCTTTCCGACTGACACGTGACGATGGTAACACCGCGCTTCAGCGGCTGTCACAAGTGTCAAAAGAGCATCACGGGGAAGCGAGCGGCGAGACATGCCCGATAGCGAAGAAGGGACACGCATGCGCAAAGCACGTCTGGCGCGGAAGTGCCAGTAGCCTCGACACCACGGGGCGCGACGGCAGATGTCGCAGACGAGCATGAAGGAAGGAAAAAAAAAAAAACTAGGAGGGAGCGTCACGTGACAATATTGAAGCCTAGTCATAAAAAATTTAGAGGAATGGGATGATGGGAAACAGGCCCTCACGCGATAGGCGAGCGGTAGATTTTACTCGGCTCGCTTCGGTGGCTTCGGTTTCGTCTGCTGCGGGTGTTTCGGAATACGCGCACATACTCGGCGTGGCAAACGCGCGCCGAGGTTAGTGAAGGAATTAGAGTGTGTGAAGTAGTTGAGTCTCGCCGCCTAATAAGGAGACAGACGCCAAGGCTGTTGCGAACGAAGGTGTCGGTTAACCAGCATTGCGCCCAACAACCCGGGAGGACCACCTCAAGGACGACTGATTGCGTTTCGGTGTGGTTTCAGGGAAACGAGGGAACCTTTCGCCCTGCAAACGTGTGAAGGCAACCAAGCCGCCCTTCCGACGACGATTCGTTGCGTTTGACGACGTATTCTGGGAAACAATGACGCCTTTCGCCCCCGCAAAATGTGCAGGCGATTAAGCGAGCGTACAGGGTCCGAGCGACTGCTTCCCCGACGAGAAAAAAATTCGTCCCGTCTTGTGCCCAAGCATGGACTGGCGAGCCGGACACTCCGAACATATTTAGGGCCGCGCCGGCCCGTAGTTAAGGTAGCGCATTCGACACTGTTGCTCTATATCTGCTCAAAGTCTTCGGCCTCTTAGCAGACGGGCGAGAACTCCCGTCAGCAGTAGGCGCACCTGCGTGATGAAGTGTTGTGTGCCAGGGTGCCCTAATCGAACAGAAAACCGGCGCTATTGTCTGTCCTTCCATAGGTAAGCACAATGAACGTTTCTTTTATTTATGAAAATGGAACTGCAATATTCGCGATCGTTAGTGACTACGTGCTCGTGTGAATTATAACTGACGAAATAGTGGTGCAATACTATTCAAGACATTTTTTTCAACTTTGTCATAATTCCCCCTAAGTGTTAAACATTTCTTTCTCCTTAAAGTACTTTTATCAGCTAGTGTACACTCCTAAAAAGCCCTCAATGTGAAGCTATTTATTGTCGAAGAATTACATTTCCTGCTATAAAAATTACTATTGACTGAATTTTGTATGTATTTCTTGTGGCTGAAAACAATCAAAATTGCAATAGAACTAATTAATTGAAGAAACCATGAAAGATTGGTCTTCACATAACATACCAAGTTTTGCAATAGTCGCCAAGAACAATAATTTTGTACAGAATATTCTGCTCGTAGTAACTCGGTTTGTGAGTGCGAAGTTCAAACATCATGTTGCAAAGTTCAATCACTCCCCATGTTGAGGCTGAATATCATTTTCGTTTTTTTTTTCAGAAGAGATGATGTTGGTTGATATATTTTAAACAACAGGTAAATGACAGTTGAGATGAAATAACGCAGTTTAACTTCAAATTACAGGAGTGAACATCATTTTCATTCATTTATTAGTAGTACCCTGAAGGCCTGGAGGCATTACAGAGGGGGCATTACATTACATTATGTATGTGTTACAGCTATATCTATGACATTTTTGCAACCCGCCGTGGTTGCTCAGTGGCTATGGTGTTGGGCTGCTGAGCACGAGGTCGCGGGATCGAATCCTGGCCACGGCGGCCGCATTTCGATGGGGGCGAAATGCGAAAACACCCGTGTACTTAGATATTGGTGCACGTTAAAGAACCCCAGGTGGTACAAATTTCCGGAGTCCCCCACTACGGCGTGCCTCATAATCATAACTGGTTTTGGCACGTAAAACCCCATAATTTAAATAATTAATTTAATGATATTTTTGTGTGAAACATGCACTGCGAAGTTACTACAGCTCCATTTTCCCCACGATTCAATTAGCTGTATGTGCATTTTACAAGCACACTTAGATCAAACATAGTTTTCTACATAAGGGGATGTGGTGTGTAGGGAAAGCATGCACAGATCATGCGAGGTCTTTTGCATGACTCTGCAAAGGTTGTGTAACTGCATTCCACAGCAAATGTTATTGTTGGACCTTAAAAATACCTGGTGGGTTATTCTTTAACTGCAGACGCTTGCAAAGGACGATGCCACAGCAATGAGTCAACCTTAAAGTGAAGCAGCTACATCCACGGGAACATAACAGCATCAAGTTGAGCCAGTAAGTTGATGCACAGCTGTATGCAGCCATAATGCATGTTTCCAGTTTGAGCATACCTTTTTCATGACTGTGGTAGATGTCCCCCACCATTCCTGAAGTGAAATATGCTTTTCTGATATTCAGGCAGGTCTCTCTCAGGCCACAATGGATATGGACATCTCTGAGGGCTTGTCTGATTGATGTGCTCGCAGAGGGTACTGCTAGATCTGCTAGCGTGTCCTTGACTGATTCAGATATCGCTGATGAGCCTTCCGAAATTCAACATGTCCTGGCATGTTTGATTGTCGTAATGATCACAGACTTGCTTAAGACATTTTCTCACATGTGTGCCTTGGTTGATTGATGTTCTGATCCGCTTTGCAATAATCTGGTGTTTCCATGTAATGTATATTTTGTATTTCACCTTAAAGTAATTATTTCAGTTTCAAAAATGCATATGAGGCTGTAATACAGCTTTTTGTAAGATGTTTTCGAGAGATTTAAGAGATCTATTAGTAATGCTCAGAATGAAGAGAAAGATAGAACTGTTCAACCTATCGTTGGCTACATTACAGCCCTTTTTTGACACAGGTGACCCAATTCCAATCCAATGTCTACCGCATGTGTGTTTCTGCGCCTCCATCTCCTTTTACTTTTTCTCGCGCTCTTACAGCTCCGCCACCAAAGCTTTAGTCATCTCCGACCTCGTGAGTGCTCCCGGCGTCTTGCTACAGATTTCTACGGAGCCCCGTTTCCGAGAGTGACCGGCGCTCAGCCGAGTGGTCGCTTAGCTGCTGCTAAGCCTACTCCCCCCGCTGCCCCATGGCTACCTCCTCGCCCCATTGGATTTTACACATCGGCGCAACTTTCCCACAGCTGCAGTCACCCGCATTGCCCAACACCACTACCTCGCCATATTCCTCCTCCTCGCCGGTGACGTTTCTCCCAACCCGGGACCGCCACAACCCACCTGTGTATCCTGCACTAAACGAGTGCGAGACGATCAAGCTGCGCTATGTTGCGATTCCTGTGACGGCTGGTTTCATCGTCGCTGCGTGCACCTAACTATGGCTCAGTATCGCAAACTGGGTTCCTGCAGTGACCCTTGGCTGTGCCTCGTTTGCTCCTTGCCTCAGTTCTGCGACTCCCTCTTCACTGATCCGCAGCCGCAGCTCCCACACTCACCGAGTCATTGTACTACATCCCCCCCAAGCACGACTCCAGGCCCCCCGGGAAGACCCCGCATGGCACTGGAACTGTGGTACACAAACTGTCGGAGCGTGAAAAACAAACTAGTTGATCTGCAGTCCACAATAGCTGCCCTTCCAACCAACACAGTTATCCTGCTCACCGAGACGTGGTTGGACCCTGGAATGCTCGACGGTGAGCTCATGGATATCTCTTCCCACACCATCTTCCGTAGGGATCGCCGTGGTCGAGGCGGGGGTGTCCTCGTTGCTACCCCTGTAGGGATTTCCGCGCACCGTAGGCACGACCTTGAGCACGACGACCTTGAGGCAATCTTCTTGGAGCTTCACCTTCCCCGAGGGACTCTTCTTGTTGGATGTGTCTTCTGCCCGCCCAAGCTCCGAGATCGCTCCTACAGGCTGCTTGATGCTGCTCTGTCCACAGAAGCTACTAAGCCGTACATTGATGTAGTGCTCATCGGCGACTTCAACGCTCACATTGACTGGTGGCAGCACGACGAGCCACTCTCCAGTGATGCGGCCGATGACACACTCCTTGATACCGTCACTACCGCTGACCTACATCAAGTCTGTCAGCATCCTTCTTACTCATCGCAAGGTCGGGCCAGCTTCCTTGACCTCGTCTTTGTCCGCAACATCAGCCGGGTCACCTCCTGCGAGGTCCTTCCTGGTCTCACAGGGAGCGACCATTCTGCCATTGAGATTTCTTATGCGACGACCCTACCACGCAAAGGCCACTTTGCGCGAACGTTGGGGCATTTCGGGAGGACAGACCTGGCTCATATGGCTCAGCTAGCTCATCTTGCTCCCTGGTGCTTAACCACTGAGAGTGACTGTTCCACGAATTTCGACCTGTGGTGCGACTTCATCCAAGCAATCCAAGCAGACTGTGTTCCTCAATCCACCAGGAAAGCTCGTCGACGAAGACTGCCTTGGATTTCTCTTGATATTATTAAGATGGCCAGCCACAAGCGAGCCTTATTTAAGCGTGCTGCGCAGCTCAAGTGCCCTGTAACACTAAAGAACGCCAAGGATCTCCAGCGCTCAATGAAGGCTACCATCCAAGTGGCCCATGATGATTACGCACGAAAAATTGCTCTCAAGGCTAAGGAGGACCCCAAGCTCTTTTGTTCGTATATTAAACGCTTTCAGTCCACTTATACCACAAGCCTTGCTTTATGGACAACGCCGTACCTGTAACCGAACCCTCATCGATAGCACGGTTATTTGCTTCGCAGTTTTCATCCACATATAGCTCTACCACTTCTCTTGATCTTGATCTCCTTGCCCAAGAGGTAGAAACCAGAGTCACTACTCCTGCAGCCTCCATCAGTACCATCTCCTCTCACATGATGACCTGCACGAGGCCGTGTGTTTCATTAAGCCGTCCCAAAATCCAGGCCCGGATTATATTGCTCCTTCCTTCCTGAAACTTATCTACCCACACGTATCCTACTCCCTCCTACTTATGTTTCAGTCTTTTATGGACAATGCCTTTGTTCCCCAGAAATGGAAGGAATCCTTTGTCACCCCTGTCCATAAGGGCTGAGGGAAGCCCACATGTGAGATGTCCAGCTATCGCCCAGTCTCAATCACCTCCATCCTTTGTAGGACCTTCGATCGTCTCGTCAATCGCTCCATTATAGCCTTCCTTGAGCAGAACAGCATTCTTGCTTCCTCTCAGCACGGATTCCGTCCCAATCGCAGTTGTGAGACCGCCCTAGCCACGGTCGCACATTATGTCAGTTCCAACATGGATAGCGGCACGCCAACAGATCTGATCCAATTGGATCTCACTAACGCATTCGACACACTCGACCACGCCATTTTGGTGACAAAAGCAGCCCAAGCTGGTCTTCAAGGCACATTGCTCCTCTGGTTAGCACGCTTTGTGGTGGGACGCTCACAGCGCGTCCATTACCACGGATCGCACTCCGAGAGCTACCTTGCCCTCTCTGGAGTTACCCAGGGTTCTGTGCTAAGTCCGACTCTCTTTTTCCTCTATGTTAACGACATGCCGCAGTCGAACGACGTTCTCCTGATGCAGTATGCGGATGACACATCTATTTTGGCCCCTGTCTCATCGTGTGATAACTCCTGTGTCCACCTGCAAGACTACCTCACCCATGTTTCGCAGTGGGCATCGGTCAACCATCTCTCCATCAGTGAAACTAAGAGTGTCGTTCTCCGTTTTCACAACAGCAAGAGAGCTACCTCGCCTGTTTACACGCTTGAGGGCTATGTCCTGCGTAATGTTTCCTCAGCAGCAATTCTAGGAGTCACGTTCACCCCAACTCTTGATTTCTCACTGCACGTTTCCAACGCAGTGGCCAAAGCGCGTCGCGCACTCGGTTTCGTGGTACGCACGTCGAAACCCTGCGGCCCGGATGCTTTCCGTGCACTTTATACTGCCCTTGTGCTGCCACGACTGCAGTACTGCTCTTCTGTGTGGAACCCCTTTCAGGTTCACCTAATCAATATGCTGGAGAGCGTCCAGCACCGTGCCACCCGGACATTGTTCACCCGCCTCGGCTGCAGCCGCGACGCACTTCCACGGTATGAGGCACGACTGCAACGCCTTGGATGGTAGACGCTCCTGCAGCGGCGCACTGTCGCCCGGATAGGCTTTCTCTGCCGCTGCCTCGATGGATCCCTTGACGACTCCTACATCAGCTCAGTCGTCCGCTACAGCACGCGAACGGGTCAGCCCGAACCAATGTATGCGAGAACAGTCCGCCACCAGAATTCACTCATTCTGGCTGCAGTGCGGGACTTTCTTTCTGCCCCACGACATGTGCGAACACCCCTCCCTTCGGACCGTGCGTCATCTAGGGAGCTGTGCAGAACAGTGGCAAGAAGCCTCCGTGACCGGGCCTAGATCCTGAATTAGCTGGTCAATAATTTGCCTTTTGTCTACCATCCTCCACAGTGTTTTCATCCTCTTCCCCCCTCCCCTGGGTGGATGGCTGGCAGGCGCTCCGCGTACGGGTTTGTACCTATCTGCCACGCCTAGCACGACACCCAGGGCGATCCCCCTCTTTCTCTTTACTCCCCTCCCCCCCTTTTTTTTCAAGTGCAAATAAAGATTATTATTATTATTATTATTATTATTATTATTATTATTATTATTATTATTATTATTATTATTAAGCATACTGCGTTCAAATTTCACTGTTAACACTGGCAAAAGCAAGTGCTGGTGAATGAAAGCCATATATGCTACATCATAACCTCATTTTGGTCAATCTAGGATAACTACAAGATAAGGAAAATAAAACAAACTGCAGCAAAGCAGTGTTATGCAAGATGAAAAACTACATTTTTTTCAGTAAATTGGAATAAGGAAAACACACTCCTTCTCTGAATTATACTTCAGCCATGTCCTCTGATTACACACATAATTAACACCCTTGCTAGGCTCCAACATTTACTACAGTAATAAAATTTATAACATGCCAACTGTGCTGGTAAGCTTTATCAACATTTTTTGAGACAGTAGATAAAAAATACAGTATATACACAACACAATAACACAACAGCCACAGCTACTGATCTCCCTAACAATGTCCTGCTTGCTGGTCATTATTGTGCTTAAATTTTAAATGAAGCCAATGGTGTCGCTATTAGTCCTGGGTTTTAGCTTCAACTGTGCATCTGGCGTTTCGTTTGCACGGTCAGCAATTTCAAGTTATGTTGCAGTAAACAGTCCCTCCTCATTGCACTTGGTGTATTTTCTTCAGTCTCCCACTCCAAGGCTCTCCAGGACGCTCAAGGGTGAAGCTTCTGCAGCAGTGCCTACACACAACCCAGCGACACCTCGAACAGCAAGGCATACTATGGTGAGGATAATACTCGACCACTACAATTTTTACATACTTGTTTCCTTAGGTAACTGCAAGTGAAGTGGCATATATTTTCGTGGCAACTGTTTAATTGCTGAATCATAATAAATGTCACTCAGTGAACTGCACTTGGACACTAACATTTATGATCATGGCAACCATCTAATTAAATACTGAAACATTCATATTCGTCCGCAGCGGTATGAGTTTCCTCAGGGTTTGCATTAAACACCAATTAGCGGCCAATAATCCTTTTTCAATTTCTCTTTTCCATTCAAATGACACAATAACTAGAAGACCAACAGGTTTTTCACAATTTCCTATGCTGTTTATATGTTCGATCGGTCAAAATGAGCCGTGATATATGAGCTCAGTATATTTTGCCCACTCAAACTAAAAGGCTTCTGTAAAACATCTCTCATTGAACTACGCTACATTGGCCTCTTCTGTGTTGTCTTGTACTTCTACCTTTCCTGCCTGGGCCCAGATGGGCCTGCAGTATTTAGCAAATAAATAAACAAACAAAATTAAGTGGCACTAGCAAGTTCGTGTGGATGGCAGTTTTATGCCCCCACAGTATTTAAGTTAACAAAAGTGTAAACAGAAACGGTCGTGAGCAAGATAATGACCTAAAATTAAGTATTATATTCTTCATAACTTGCACCAGAGTGTATGCCACAACAATTAAGTAATTTGTTCTGCGTACGTGCTTTGGGTCATGTTGGTCGCTCATGCACCTGTTACAGCGTGTGATATTTTGCAGCCACAGCCAGCAGAAGATGCACCTGAAAAGGCCTTTCTCAGGCATGAAGTATGGTGTTACATAATTACAAACTGCGACCAAGAAGATGAAGACTCTACGGCAATCCCATCAACAGCTTTTTCAAAAGGTTGCTCATCTCGAAAATGTCATAGAAGATTTATCTGACAATCGCATTCTAGGAAATCAGGATGTCGCCATATTGCAGAGTCTTGGGGGGGCAAAAAAACACTTGCTCATGCGTCAACTGCCGCATATGTCTGGTGCCAGCAATGTCACCCGCTTACTCGTCAGAGCTCAGGTCATTTGCCCTGACTTTGCATTTTTATTCCCCTAGAGCAAACGTATATGTACGAGCTGTTTTCAACACATACCTCGCGCACCCAAAGACACTGTGTAAATGATATCAATCCATTGATAGGGCTACAGGCTTTTCAAAAGAGGCAATGACTGCATTGGCTATCAAGGTAAAGCACGGCTCTCCACATTATGCAATCTGGTTGTGGATGAGATGGTCATTCAGAGAAGTGGTGTGGGATGGGAAAAGATTCCATGGATATGTTGACGTGGGCATTGATGTCAATGATGACAGCTTTCCAGTTGCCAAAGATGCATTTGTTTTAATGCTTGTTGCAATCAATGGCAGATGAAAGCTGCCGATTGGCTACTTTCTAGTGCATGGCCTTGGTGGTGAGCAGAGGCGCAATTTGGTGCTGCAAGCTGCTAGCTTCACTCACGAAAAAGGTGCACACATTGTGAGTTTGACCTGCGATGGCGCTGCAGCGAATTTGTCATTGCTGCACAGCCTTGGCTGCAAGATGGACCTGACTGAGCTGGATGCTTCTTTTCCGTACCCAGTGACAAAAAAGCTTCTCTTTGCCATGTTGGCTCAGCTTCGATGGTGCTAACTTTTTTGTAGGTATGTGATACAACACAAGCTTTGTTGTACATTTTACTTGCAGCAAAATGCATTGTATTTTAATGTTGACATGCTTACTTTGTGGGTCTGACCTCACATCAATTCTTTCAACTTTGACTTTGTGAACTACCACTCTTTCTTTTATTTCTGCATATGTATTGCTTACTTTTCTGACAAGCACAATCACTGAAGAATTTCGATATTTTTGAGGACAGCGCAGATATAAATATTATACAATTATAGCCCTGTATTGAAGGCGTTGCATACAAGGCATTGTAAGCAAAACTGCAGCTACATTCAAGGACAGCTGATTCCATTGACCAGTTTTATTAAAGGTATCAATACTACGTGTGATATAGTTTACTTTGTATAACATTATTATACAAATGCCCTGTGGCATACAAGTATGCTAACACTGATACCGAAGAGCAGTGGCACAATAAGTTTTCCTACTTGCTGTTTATAATTTTCTTTTGTGTATTATCTTTGCAATGTACTTCATTTAAATTATAAATATGGCTTCCTTCTGTATTTGTGTGAAATCTTCTGGCTTCTATAGGTGCAATAAACACTGAATAAAGAATGAAACAATTACTGTTGTCATAAAAATGTGCTTTCCATAGTACAAGTACACCAGCAACACAATGAATCCACAAGTGCAAATGAATGCTGCCATTTTTCCCTTGCCGTTATGTATTCAGTTTTCATGCCGTTTCACACTAGCAGAGGAAGAAGGGTCCCCCTGGCAGTGTTTTATTCTAGGACATAATTATGCTGTGGAGGTATACTCGCATTCGAAAACAGCTGAATAAACTCTAGATAATGCACAAATTCCGTCCAATTTGCTTTATTATATATAACGAAAATGGATCCCCGAGGCGCGTCTCAACAGCGTCGTCGCACCACACAATCTTGCAAAATAGTGCACGTAAATCTGAATAAACGACGACAACTTTGGCGTTTAGGATGCAGGCTAATGCTATTTATTTCTCTCAAAATAAAACACGCGCACCAGAGCCTTTTATTAAGCGAAAATGCGACAAAAAGTGTCCTTCAAAACATCTCGTTTCTTCCTACGTGCAAGACAGCGTGACAAAAATTATTTCTCTCAAAATAAAACACGTACACCAGCCTTTTATTAAGCGAAAATGCGACAAAAAAAGTGTCCCTCAAAACATCTCGTTTCTTTCTGGATGCAAGACAGCGGGACGAAAAATTAGCAAGATAATACGCACAACGGCTGATTTGACGAAACTTGAGTAGGTGGGAAAAATAGACCACACGCGGGCGTCTGGACGGGTGTCGAGCCGCGAGCGCTGGCAACTCCACTAACCGCGGTGGTAAGCGCAAGTGACGCCTTGAAAATTTTCTGTCTTCATGAGTCAGACGCCCCAGTCTTGCTCCACGTTTCAAGGCATCGCATTTGAAGCGAAGAACGATGCGCGCAGTAGCAGAAAACCACCACCCGCATACGGGCCTCCAAGCCTGTAACAGCAGGCGCCACTAAAAGTTACCAGGTACCAGGTTCGTGGTGTCAATTCAACAGCAAGTAATACCCATAGTGAAGCAATATAAGTACCTCGGCGTACACATAAACGAAGGAAAGAATTACTCAAGCGACCACCAAGATAATATGAAAATAAAGAGGAAGCGGAATGCAGCAATAATGAAACACAGAGCACTGTGGGGCCACAATAAGTATGAGGTGGTGCGTGGAATCTGGAAAGGAATAATGGTGCCAGCGCTAACATTCGGAAATGCCATTATATGCTTAAAATCGGATATATTGACGGGTTTGGAAGTTAACCAAACATCAGTAGGCCGGTTGGCTGTGGGAGCCCACGGTAATAGCACAAATGAGGCAGTGCAGGGTGACATGGGTTGGGCCTCTTTTGAAGTCAGAGAAGCACAGAGCAAAATTAGTTTTGAAGAAAGGCTCAGGAACATGGATGAAAATAAAGGGGCGGCTAAAGTGCACAGGTATCTCTACATGAAAAGCGTGGACACAGAATGGAGGAAGAGGTCAAGGAAGTTGACAACCAAGTACAGGATAATCGAAACGGTAAATAGAATACCGGGGGTCATCAGAAAGAAAGTGATAGAAATAGAGACCGCGAATTGGATGCAAAGAATTGAAACAAAAAGGACAATG